>NW_024715545.1:92233-137233 GCF_018991925.1 Homarus americanus
GAGTTTAGTCTAGCAGTGTGAGTTTAGTCCAGCAGTAGAGTTTAGTCCAGCAGTGTGAGTTTAGTCTAGCAGTTGAGTATAGTCTAGTAGTGTGAGTTTAGTCTAGCAGTATGAGTTTAGTCTAGCAGTGTGTGTAGTTGGTCTAGCAGTGTGAGTTTAGTCTAGCAGTGTGAGTTTGTCAGCAGTGTGAGTTTAGTCAGCAGTGAGTTTAGTCTAGCAGTGAGAGAGTCTAGCAGTGAGTTTAGTCTAGTGAGTTTAGTCAGCAGGTTTAGTCTAGCAGTTGGAGTTAGTCTAGTAGTGTGAGTTTAGTCTAGCAGTATGAGTTTAGTCTAGCAGTGTGAGTTTAGTCTAGCAGTGTGAGTTTAGTCTAGCAGTGTGAGTTTAGTCAGCAGTGAGGGTTTAGTCTGCGTGTGAGTTTAGTCTAGCAGTGAGAGTTTAGTCTAGCAGTGTGAGTTTAGTCTAGCAGTGTGAGTTTAGTCTAGCAGTGTGAGTTTAGTCTAGCAGTGTGAGTTTAGTCTAGCAGTGAGAGTTTAGTCTAGCAGTGTGAGTTTAGTCTAGCAGTGAGAGTTTAGTCTAGGCAGTGAGTATGTCTAGTAGTGAGCTAGTTCAGCAGTAGTTAGTCTAGCATAGAGTGAATTCAGGCGTGTGAGGATAGTATGAACAGAGTTTAGTCTAGCAGTTTGAGTATAGTCTAGCAGTAGTTTAGTCTAGCAGTGTGAGTTTAGTCTAGCAGTGAGCCAGTACACGCTAACAGTATGTAACAGAGAGCCAGTACACGCTAACAGTATGTAACAGAGCCAGTACACGCTAACAGTGTAACAGAGACAGGCCAACAGTATATAAACAGAGAGCCAGTACACGCCAACAGTATGTAACAGAGAGCCAGTACACGCTAACAGTATGTAACAGAGAGCCAGTACACACAACAGTATGTAACAGAGAGCCAGTACACACAACAGTATGTAACAGAGAGCCAGTACACGCTAACAGTATGAACAGAGAGCCAGTACACGCTAACAGTGTAGAGAGCAGTACACGCTAAAAGTGTAACAGAGAGCCAGTACACTAACAGTATGTAACAGAGAGCCAGTACACGGTAACAGTATGTAACAGAGAGCCAGTACAGCTAACAGTATGTAACAGAGAGCCAGTACACGCTAACAGTATGTAACAGAGAGCCAGCGCTAACAGTATGTAACAGAGAGCCAGTACACATCAGTATAAACAGCTAACAGTATGTAACAGAGAGCCAGTACACGCTAACAGTATGTAACAGAGAGCCAGTACACGCTAACAGTATGTAACAGAGAGCCAGTACACGCTAACAGTATGTAACAGAGAGCCAGTACACGCTAACAGTATAACAGAGAGCCAGTACACGCTAACAGTATGTAACAGAGAGCCAGTACACGCTAACAGTATGTAACAGAGAGCCAGTACACGCTAACAGTATGTAACAGAGAGCCAGTCACACGCTAACAGTATGTAACAGAGAGCCAGTACACACAACAGTATGTAACAGAGAGCCAGTACACGCTAACAGTATGTAACAGAGAGCCAGCACACGCTAACAGTATGTAACAGAGAGCCAGTACACAATAACAGTATGTAACAGAGAGCCAGTACACGCTAACAGTGAACAGAGACCGTACACGCTAACAGTATGCAACAGAGAGCCAGTACACACAACAGTATGTAACAGAGAGCCAGTACACAATAACAGGTAACAGAGAGCCAGTACACGCTACAGTATGTAACAGAGAGCCAGTACACGCTAACAGTATGTAACAGAGAGCCAGTACACGCTAACAGTATGTAACAGAGAGCCAGTACAGCTAACAGTATGTAACAGAGAGCCAGTACACGCTAACAGTATGTAACAGAGAGCCAGTACACGCTAACAGTATGTAACAGAGAGCCAGTACAACAGTATGTAACAGAGAGCCAGTACACGCTAACAGTATGTAACAGAGAGCCAGTACACGCTAACAGGTAACAGAGAGCCAGTACACAGCAACAGTATAACAGAGAGCTGTACACGCTAACAGTATGTAACAGAGAGCCAGTACACGCTAACAGTATGTAACAGAGACAGTACACGCTAACAGTATGTAACAGAGAGCCAGTAATAATAACAGTATGAAATAGAGAGCCAGTACACGCTAACAGTATGTAACAGAGAGCCAGTACACGCTAGTAGTATGTATCAGAGCCAGTACACGCTAACAGTATGAAACAGAGCCAGTACACGTAACAGTATGTACAGAGCCAGTACACGGTAACGTATGTAACAGAGAGCCAGTACACGTAACAGTATAACAGAGAGCCAGTACACGCTAACAGTATGAACAGAGAGCCAGTACAAGCGAACAGTATGTAATAGAGAGAGCCAGCACACTCAACAGTATAACAGAGAGCCACACGCTAACAGTATGTAACAGAGAGCCAGTACACGCTAACAGTATGTAACAGAGAGCCAGTACACAACAGTATGTAACAGAGAGCCAGTACACACAACAGTGCAACAGAGAGCCAGCACGCTAACAGTATGTAACAGAGAGCCAGTACACGCTAACAGTATGTAACAGAGAGCCAGTACACGCTAACAGTATGCAACAGAGAGCCAGTACACGCTAATGTATGTAACAGAGAGCCAGTACACGCTAACAGTATGCAACAGAGAGCCAGTACACGCTAACAGTATGCAAAGAGAGCCAGTACACGCAACAGTATAACAGAGAGCCAGTACACTAACAGTAGTAACAGAGAGCCAGTACACGCACAGTATACAGGCACACGCTAACAGTATGTAACAGAGAGCCAGTACACGCTAACAGTATGCAACAGAGAGCCAGTACACGCTAACAGTATGCAACAGAGAGCCAGTAACGCTAAATTATGAACGAGAGCCGTACAGCTAACAGTATGTAACAGAGAGCCAGTACACGCTAACAGTATGTAACAGAGAGCCAGTACGCTAACAGACAGAGAGCCAGCACGCTAACAGTATGTAACAGAGGCCAGTAGCAACAGTAGCGAGAGCAGTACATAACGTATGAAACACGCTAACAGTATGTAACAGAGAGCCAGTACACGCTAACAGTATGCACAGAGAGACACGCAACAAGTATGCAACAGAGAGCCAGTACACGCTAACAGTATGCAGAGAGCAGCACGCTAACAGTATGCAACAGAGAGCCAGTACACGCTAACAGTAGTAACAGAGAGCCAGTACACGCCAACGTATGCAACAGAGAGCCAGTACACGCTAACAGTATGCAACAGAGAGCCAGTACACGCTAACAGTATGCAATAGAGAGCCAGTACACGCTAACAGGCTAAGAGAGCCAGTACACGCTAACAGTATGCAACAGAGAGCCAGTACACGCTAACAGTATGCAACAGAGAGCCAGTACACGCTAACAGTATGCAACAGAGAGCCAGTACACGCCACGTATGCAAAGAGCAGCTAAATGCATAAAGTATAATAGAGAGCCAGTACACGCTAACAGTATGTAACAGAGAGCCAGCACACGCTAACAGTATGTACAGAGAGCCAGTACAAAAGAAGAAGTCAACACACAACAACAGTGTAAGAGAGCAGTACACGCAACAGTATGTAACAGAGAGCCAGACACGTATGCAAGAGCCGACACAACAGTATGTCAGAGAGCCAGTACACGCTAACAGATGCAAGAGAGCTAGTACACGCTAACAGTGTGCAACAGAGAGCCAGTACACGAACAGTATGCAACAGAGAGCCAGTACGCTAACAGTATGCAACAGAGAGCCAGTACACGCTAACAGTATGCAACAGAGCCAGTACACGCTAACAGTGATGCAACAGAGAGCCAGTACACGCTAACAGTATGCAGAGAGCAGTACACGCCAACATATGCAACAGAGAGCCAGTACACGCTAACAGTATGCACAGAGAGCAAGCTAACAGTATGCAACAGAGAGCCAGTACGCTAACAGTAGCAACAGAGAGCCATGCTAACAGTATGCAACAGAGAGCCAGACACGCTAACAGTATGCAACAGAGAGCCAGTACACGCTAATAGTATGCAAAGAGAGCCAGTACACGCTAACAGTATGCAACAGAGAGAGCACGCTAGTGGGACAAACAGTATGCAACAGAGAGCCAGTACACGCTAACAGTATGTAACAGAGAGCCGCTAACAGTATGGCAGTACACGAACAGTATGCAACAGACAAACAACAGATCTCCTAAACAGTTAACAGGAGGCTAAATAACAATGTACACTAAAATAAAGTCAAAAAAACAAGAAATGTGGGTAAACACGTATGGGTTTCAAGATTATTGCCAGAAATCCTCATATTTTAACCTTATCCTCCCTATACCTGATACTCTACCTCATACTAACCACAAATGATCTAATTATACATACTATAATAATGTATTCATAGTTCTTAACATGGAGGATATGAATTAAAAGAAGAAAATCATTAATATATAGTAAATGGAAGTGTTTGATGACGGGGGCGTAGAGGAGGGGAGTCTAGGACCCTCTCAGTTCCTTAGCGTTAGTAGTGGTGAGGTGCTCTACACGGGCTTAAATACGGTACATTTACCTCTTTATATGTAGAAAAGTTATTTAACGATATTATTCACTATTTTACAGTTACGAGGTTATTTAAAGGATTATTGACCTTATAATGAAGTGAAGGTTGTGTTGGAGTTGGGTGGGGCTCAGTTCAGCAGGACTCAGACGCGCGGTGACCTTCATAGCCTGTGTTGCACCACTATTTACTTGTACTTAAGCTTCCGTACTAGGCCATTCAGCAGTGACGGCTCGGGATACACAAATTTGACCTACCTCAGGTATGAGTTGTAGTTGATGTCCACTAATTACCAGGTCATGGTAGTTGCCCAGAGCCATTCAATTATGTTAAACTGGCTTGTATAATTTCTTTGTTCCTGCTTGAATGGTGTAGGTCTTCTTGCTTTGATTATCAGTCTTTCATTTAATGTCGTTGGGAAAAGTTGATGTTTGTATACTTCACCTATTTCCATGGTCAAAGGGTAATTAAAGAAAGCACGAGTTAACACACCGTCCACACGTAATGTTAACACGACACTGAGCTTCAAGTGCGGCGACGCCAATTAATAACAGACATCAATCGTACAGCATTTGACACCAACTATGAAAGTAACTTAAATTTTTGGTCTAATTTAATGAAAATTCACTTTGCAACGTATTAAAATAATTAAATAACATATAAAATGATATATTTGTGTATTATTGAGCTGTGTCTCTAAATGAATCAAACGCCTGTCATTCAGGACTTACCCAGGTCATCTTGGGAGTCTTTAAAACGATTACGTTAGGTCAGGTCATGTTTAATAAGGTTATAGATTTAAACTGGTTTCTAAAAAAAATATATTCCTGCAGGTTTCAAAAGACAGAGAGAGAACGAGAGAGAGGGGCGAGAGAGAGGAGACGGGCTTTTACACCAAAGAAGTATAGGAAACACCCGACCTTCTCCATCCTTCTCCATCATGTCATACGAACATCACGTGCGTGTTTATCCCGGTCGGTATTATAATATTCCTCATCTGTCTCACCTGCCGCCTGTGTTTCTTACTGCAGAAGGCGTCGTAGTGTGGTAGTTCACACTTTACCTGTCGCGATCACTCCAGCAGTCCATAACACCACAGTCACGACAGTACACACAGGGGTACAACGTATCCACAAGCCCCACCAGGATATCCACAAGCCCCAGCAGGATATCCACAAGCCCCAGCAGGATATCCACAAGCCCCAGCAGGATACCCACAGAGCCCCTCCAGGATATCCACAAACCCCAGCAGGATATCCACAAGCCCCAGCAGGATATCCACAGGCCCTGCAGGATATCCACAGGCTCCTGCAGGATATCCACAGGCCCTGCAGGGTACCCACAAGCCCCGGAAGGATTAGGAGACAGCACCACCGCATATTCTGGAGACTGCCCACGTGGCGACACTCTCAACCAAACAGCCCCTCCTTCAGCCCCTCCTTCAGACCCTGGTTCAGTCCCTTCACAGAAAAAGGGCTTCAGTCTTCCTCAGCTGTTGCCTTCACGGTCCAGTAACCCATATAAACCCCTTGATGATGACAAATAAACAGAAGAACTAACGCCATTTTGACCTTAATTCACAGGTAAGTCATTAGTGGGTTTTAATTAAGTAGATTCACCTGTTGATTCACCACTACATCTGGTTAGGGTTTGGTTTACAAAGGAAAATCTTGTCTAACAAATCTGCTGCCGTTTAGGAAAGTCTCGAGTTAGTAGATAATGACGAAAATTACCATGTTATTTACTTAGACTTTAACAAAGCATTTGACAGAGTACCGCATCAGAGGCTTCTGAGAAAAATTAAGGCTCATGGTATCGAGGAAAGTTTAAATTGATAAAATCATGGCTCACCGATAGAACGCAGAGGGTCAGGTTGATGGTGTTAATCTGGAGGCCGTGTAACCAGTGGAGTTCCCCAGGGTCAGTACTAGGCCCACTTTGTTCATAATCTACATAAACGATTCAGATATTGGGATCAGCAGTGACATAAGCAAGTTTGCGGATGACACCAAAATAGGGCAGATTAATTCAGGCAGGATGCAAATGCATTACAGGAGGATCTAAATAAACTGCAGGGTTGGTCTGAAAAATGGCAAATGAAATTCAACACCAGCAAGTGCAGCGTACTTAATATTGGAAGAACAAATACTGTCAATGTATACAGCCTTAACAACATCAACCTAGAGAAGTCGACTTGTGAAAGAGACCTAGGGTATTTAAGGCCGGACCTACGGCCTAGAAAAACAGTGCTAATGTTCAAATTAAAGCAAACAGAGTATTAGGTTTTATATCTAGAAGTGTAAGTAATAAGAGTGCAGAGGTCTTATTGCAACTATATCTTGTGTTAGTCAGGCCGCACCTCGATTATGCGGTTCAGTTCTGGTGCCCTATTATAGAATGGATATCAATTCACTAGAGTCGGTGCAGCGAAAAATGACGAAAATGATTCTGGGACTTAGAAACCTTCCATATCAAGATAGGTTAAAGAAACTAATATTTCATTCCCTAGAAAGACGAAGAGTGCGGGGAGATATGATAGAAGTATTTAAGTGGGTGAAAGGGATCAATAAAGGGGGATATAGATAAAGTTCTTATAATATCCCAGCAGGATAGGACTCGGAGCAATGGATTTAAGTTGGATAAGCTTAGGTTTAGGAGGGAGATAGGAAGGAACTGGTTCACAAATAGGGTGGTGGACGAGTGGAACAAGCTTAGCAACTTTGTAGTAAGTGCTGGAACGCTGGAAAGTTTTAAAAGGAGGCTAGGCCAAGGGTGGTGGACGATTGGTTAAACTTAGCAACTTTGTGGTGCTGGAACGCTGGAAAGTTTTAAAGGGAGGCTAGATAGGGTGGTGGACGATTGGAACAAACGCCTTTGGTAAATTGCTGGAACGCTGGAAGGTTTTAAAGAGGAGGCTAGATAGAGATTGGTGGACAGAGTGGAACAAGCTTGTAACTTTGTAGTAAGTGCTGGAACGCTGGAAAGTTTTAAAAGGAGGCTAGATAGGGTGGTGGACGAGTGGAACAAGCTTAGCAACTTTGTAGTAAGTGCTGGAACGCTGGAAAGTTTTAAAAGGAGGCTAGATAGATTCATGGATGATAGAGAGTGGTAGTAACTCTCGACAGGAGCTGCCATGAACAGACCAACCAGCCTATTGCAGACTCCATATGTTCTTATGTTTGGTTAGTGTTAGGTTAGGTAGAACTTCCTGTCATAATAATATAACCCCTTCCACACCCCCTCACCTCCACACCCCCTCACCTCCACACCCCCTCACCTCCACACCCCCTCACCTCCACACACCCCACCCCTCCCTCCCACACCTCCCACCCCTCACCTCCCCACCCCACCCCCTCAGTTGCCTTTCCAGACCCATAAAATTTTTCCTAGTGATAATGTCGGGAGAGAGAGAGGGAGAGGGAGTGAGTTATATGACCCGGATACTGTTGGGACGGGGGGAGGGAGGAAGGAACAAGACCAGAGACATTCATTCTGTTTACTCATGAGGTCAATCACGCATTTGTTTAAAAGGTGTAGACAGGTGTTCTGGTCTTTATTAACGGGGTTAGTGAGTGTGTACAGGTGTAGACAGGTGTTCTGGTCTTTATTAACGGGGTTAGCGTGTTTGTGTACAGGTGTTGACAGGTGTTCAGCGCTTATATATATACAGATGTTCATGTATTAACAGACTCCATGTATTACAGATGTTCGTGGACAGAATCAACATCTGCTTGACGGAGAAACACCTTTACCAGATCAAGAAATAACCTCAAAAAATAAAACATCTGTTAAACACATGTACACGAAGAATGATTTAAACATCTGTAGAAGAATGACTTAGAGAAACACCTGATAAATATATATAGAAGAATAATGAAGAAATTACCTGATAAACATGTGGAGAAGAATGACTAGATAGCAGTGATAAAGGTGTCGTGTGGGAGTAGATGTGGCAGCATTGCTCGAGTGTATAAAACAAGAGATATTTTAAATCTTCTAAAAATGATAATAACAAATACGCTTATGTGAACAAAAACAAACAAATAAATAGATAATTATATTTATCAAATTATGTAATAATTTTTAACACAACCATAGACATATTTAACATTATTGGAACCAAAACGAATAATTTTAACCAAACAACAACAAAATTCTCAACATTATTGGAACCTAAACTAACAATTTTACCCAAACATCAACAATAAAGGAACACGAGCCTAAAAAATTCACAAAATTAGATCAATAATTTACAATATCAATTTTGTCATTATAAAAGTAACTAATAACAACTTAAACCCTTATATCTACTTATATTCACTTTACTACACTCTAAAGTCACTGTAAATGGGGTTAGTACTTAAGGGGGAAGTATTTTGTAAGTATCACATTGCCTACTATAATTTCTAAGTAATTATACGCTATTGATACACCTATTATGTGTTATAGGGCCTATATAATTAAATAGGCCTATGTATATGCTACGGGACTATATAAATTAAATAGGCCTACACATATACCACGGGATTATATAAATTAAACAGGCCTATGTTATACCGCGAGACTATATAGTTGAAATAGGCCCACATATATAGAACAGGACTTTAAATTATATAGGCCTATACACAAACATAAAAGCAAATTATTTTCCGATAGGCCTAAACATTATGCTTTCTTAGTTCAATAAAATGGGGCCGCTTTCAGTATGAGTATTATGAGTACACTTTGAGTATTTTGTGAATACTGTATTATGAGTACATAGTATTTTTGTGAGTATTTTGTGAGTACTGTATTATGAGTACAGTGAGTATTTTTGTGAGTACTGTATTACTATGAGTACAAAGTGAGTATTTGTGAGTATATTTGAGTATTTTGTGAGTACTGTATTATTATGAGTACATAGTGAGTATGTTGTGAGTATTTTGTGAGTACTGTATTATTATGAGTACAGAGTGAGTATTTTTGTGAGTATTTTGTGAGTACTGTCTTAATATGAGTGCATAGTGAGTATTTTTGTGAGTACTAAAGAACATAAAAAAATAAGGAGTCTGCAATAGGGCGGTTGGACTGTTCATGGCAGCTCCTGTCGAGAGTTACTACCACTCTCTATCATCCATGAATCTATCCAGCTTCCCTTTAAAACTTTCCAGCATTCCAGCACTTACTACAAAGTTGCTAAGCTTGTTCCACTCGTCCACCACCCTATCTAGCCTCCCTTTAAAACTTTCCAGCGTTCCAGCACTTACTACAAAGTTGCTAAGCTTGTTCCACTCGTCCACCACCCTATCTAGCCTCCTTTTAAAACTTTCCAGCGTTCCAGCACTTACTACAAAGTTGCTAAGCTTGTTCCAATCGTCCACCACCCTATCTAGCCTCCTTTTAAAACTTTCCAGCGTTCCAGCACTTACTACAAAGTTGGTAAGCTTGTTCCACTCGTCCACCACCCTATCTAGCCTCCTTTTAAAGCTTTCCAGCGTTCCAGCACTTACTACAAAGTTGCTAAGCTTGTTCCACTCGTCCACCACCCTATCTAGCCTCCTTTTAAAACTTTCCAGCGTTCCAGCACTTACTACAAAGTTGCTAAGCTTGTTCCACTCGTCCACCACCCTATTTGTGAACCAGTTCCTTCCTATCTCCCTCCTAAACCTAAACTTATCCAACTTAAATCCGTTGCTCCGAGTCCTATCCTGCTCGGATATTATAAGAACTTTATCTATATCCCCTTTATTGATTCCTTTCACCCACTTAAATACTTCTATCATATCTCCCCGCACTCTTCGTCTTTCTAGGGAATGAAAGTTTAGTTTCTTTAACCTATCCTGATATGGAAGGTTTCTAAGTCCATTCTATAATAAGGGCACCAGAAATGAACTGCATTGAGAGAATTATTATGAGTACTGTGTTATTATGAGTACATTTTGAGTACAATGTGAGTATTTTGGTGAGTATGTTGTGAGTACTGTTATGAGTACAATGTGAGTATGTTGTGAGTACTGTGTTATTATGAGTACATGTTGAGTACTTTGTGAGTATTATGAGTAATTATGATGATTAAATACTGTCCTTGTTAAAATCGACCCAAAATAAAAGTTTGGTCGGTAATTGCTTATGTTACTCTGATAATAAAAGGGTTTATATCTGTACCCAATAATAAGCTTTTATTTATAACCTAACCTAACCTGACCTGACCTAACCTAACCTAACCTAACCTGACCTGACCTAACCTAACCTAACCAACCCCCAAATAATAATAATAATAAATAATAAAATAGAGAAAAAGAAAGATAAATGTGAATATTGATAAAAAATAAGAATATAACAAATACATAATAATTAAAATAACAAAATACGATAATTATCAAAATATTGTAGGTTTGGTTAGGTTAGGTTATATAAGACAGTGTACGTATACAAACGATGTACATAGGTAAACAGTGTACACACAGGTATACACAGGTAAATATACGTACACAATGATACACACAGCTGCACAGGTATACACAGGTACACATGTACACACACAGGTATACACATGTTCAAACAGGTACACATACACAGTTTCACATAGGTAGTAGATAATGACGATAATTACCATGTTATTTACTTAGACTTTAGCAAAGCGTTTGACAGAGTACCGCATCAGAGGCTTCTGAGAAAAATTAAGGCTCATGGTATCGAGGGGAAAGTTTTAAATTGGATAAAATCATGGCTCACCGATAGAACGCAGAGGGTCAGTGTAGATGGTGTTAAATCTGAGTGGGGCCGTGTAACCAGTGGAGTTCCCCAGGGGTCAGTACTAGGCCCACTCTTGTTCATAATCTACATAAACGATCTAGATATTGGGATCAGCAGTGACATAAGCAAGTTTGCGGATGACACCAAAATAGGGCGGCAGATTAATTCAGGGCAGGATGCAAATGCATTACAGGAGGATTTAAATAAACTGCAGGGGTGGTCTGAAAAATGGCAAATGAAATTCAACACCAGCAAGTGCAGCGTACTTAATATTGGAAGAACAAATACTGTCAATGTATACAGCCTTAACAACATCAACCTAGAGAAGTCGACTTGTGAAAGAGACCTAGGGGTACTTGTAAGCCCGGACCTACGGCCTAGAAAACAGTGCGTTAATGTTCGAAATAAGGCAAACAGAGTATTGGGTTTTATATCTAGAAGTGTAAGTAATAAGAGTGCAGAGGTCTTATTGCAACTATATCTTGCGCTAGTCAGGCCGCACCTCGATTATGCGGTTCAGTTCTGGTGCCCTATTATAGAATGGGATATCAATTCAGAGTCGGTGCAGCGAAGAATGACGAAAATGATTCCGGGACTTAGAAACCTTCCATATCAGGATAGGTTAAAGAAACTAAACTTGCATTCCTTAGAAAGACGAAGAGTGCGGGGAGATATGATAGAAGTATTCAAGTGGGTGAAAGGAATCAATAAAGGGGATATAGATAAAGTTCTTATAATATCCGAGCAGGATAGGACCAGCAACGGATTTAAGTTGGATAAGTTTAGGCTTAGGAGGGAGATAGGAAGGAACTGGTTCACAAATAGGGTGGTGGACGAGTGGAACAAGCTTAGCAACTTTGTAGTAAGTGCTGGAACGCTGGAAAAAGTTTTTAAAAGGAGCTAGATAGGGTGGTGAAGCTTAGCAACTTTGTAGTAAGTGCTGGAACGCTGGAAAGTCTTAAAAGGAGACTAGATAGGTGGTGGGCGAGTGGAACAAGCTTAGCAACTTTAGTAAGTGCTGGAACGCTGGAAAGTCTTAAAGGAGACTAGATAGGGTGGTGGGCGAGTGGAACAAGCTTAGCAACTTTGTAGTAAGTGCTGGAACGCTGGAAAGTTTTAAAAGGAGACTAGATAGGTGGTGGCGGACAAGCAGCTTTAGTGCTGGACTGAGTTTTGGAAAGGAGGCTAGATAGATTCATGGATGATAGAGAGTGGTAGTAACTCTGACAGGAGCTGCCATGAACAGTCCAACCGGCCTATTGCAGACTCCTTATGTTCTTATGTTATTATGTTCTAAGGACACAGGTACATACAGGTGCATACAGGTGCATACAGGTACACAAAGGTACACACAGCTACACACAGGTACACATAGCTACACAGGTACACATGTATACACAGGTACATACAGGCACACACAGCTACACAGGTACACACAGGTACACATGTATACACAGGTACATACAGGTACGCACAGCTACACAGGTACACATGTATACACAGGTACACACAGGTACGCACAGCTACACAGGTACACACGCTGGAGTGCACATCGCCTACAGAGAAAGGCAACACCACCAATGACGTCAGAGAACCACCAGGATTCCTTTATAAACTTAACCTAACCAACCCTACCCCAACCTACCAAACAATTATACAGACCTAGATCATCGAATTATAGATCATTATAGTGAGGATAACCACCAGGGAGGATTATAGAGGAGGAATTAATGTTAGGAAGGTAATATCACAATTTAACATCAGGTGAACGGGTTAAAATTGTCGCGTGAGCTGAACACCTATGTTCAGTGTGGCATAGGAGCCCATAGGAGGTGGACGTGTTACACATTGTCTCAGTGTTTGGTGAAGTTACTTTATTACTTCTGAGTCATTTTAACACCACCAGTCAGGTACTGATTTAACAAGACTTGGAGGTGTTATAGAGTTGTATAGAGCACAAGAGCCAAGATGGATGTGATTGGTGTACGTGTGGTGGTGTACGTGTTAGTGAGTCTAAGCTTTATGGCTCAGCTTGGCTCTACCCTTGTTGTTACTTTATGTACGCTTGAGACTAACTCCATCACGCTTGAGCGGGATGAAAGAGCGTTATTTAAAGCTGATGAAGATAGTGAAATATACATGAGGTCCTTATCCACGGACTCATTGGCAGGTACAGCATTAACGTCCCGCAAGATCTGGCCACAACCTTTATGATGGGCAATGATTATGAATGGTATGAGATGACCTATACAGCGAATGATACTCACCTAATTGTCATTATCAGAGGCAATAACACTCTCTATATCGAAGAAAAATGGACCTCAAACTCAACAAATGAAGCACCTAGTCTAGAATCACATTTACTGGGATAGCGAAACTTGGGACATTCTGTTTTGACCAGCTCAGTGAAACTTTTACATGTACTTGATAATGTCGACTATTCTGGGAAACCTTATAGGCCTACCCCACCAAGTGAAAATTACCATTACAGTAGTTATAGCGGCGGGCATATTATCTTTATACCAGTCGGAGCTATAATATTCTTCATTAGTATTTGCTGTAGGTGTTGTTATCGTCGTAGAAGATTCTACAGCCAGTTAGAAGCATAGATGTAGTGATGAATGTCCTGACGCTGATACAACCCTTCAGGATGTGACAGGACTAGGGGATAACGATTTACCTCCGTCTTATACTGACATACAGACGGAAATACCACCACCACCACCTTATTCTGAGATTGAGAAACAGAATAACCTCTTCAAACACGTCCCCAAGAAATACTCATCGATCCTGCAGAAGACGTTACAGATCACACTAACACAGGAGTATCCACTGAAAACACCCTACAGGATTAGATTCACCCTGTAGACTCAACCAACGTAGACTCAACCAATACCAATTCTGTTTCTCGTCAAATATGTTGGCTAGAGTCTTCAGTTCTCGCCCAGTGCTCGTTCGCCTTCAAGCCGCTAGGAGGAACACTAAGCAGCCTATAGCGTCTTGTACTCTATGGGGAACTGCCGGTACTGCAAGGTGAGGTGTTTAATGAGTAGTAGGCCCAGTAGTAGTAGTAGGCCCAGTAGTAGTAGTAGTAGGCTCAGTAGCAGTAGTAGGCCCAGTAGAAGTAATTTAAAAGGGCATCTCACACAAAAACGAGAAGTTGACAGAAGGTAACAGCTGGGGTCAGGGGAACAGGGGGTCAGAGGACAGTACAGTATCTCTCTCTGCTTTGTTGCTTGACTTGTGTGTGTTTTAGTACAATGATAATCTATATCAAAACAGGATACGAGAGAGAGAGGTAGACTAACGTGTGCATACCAGCTGTTATATGTTGAGGCTTCACTAACGGGAAACCGGCTGTATCATCAAGCAGTACAGGGTGACTCAGAAACTCTAGTACCCAGTATCCTACATAGTTTAACGTATATTAACGTTGTTATTTACATTATATTCCCCACTTGTTGATAAAGTTTCCATAACAGTGAGGACAGAGGTAATGGTGTAATTGATGCATTAACGGGAAATTATAGGGTCATAAGTAATTCAGTGATGATCTATTTGCCTTGTGACACCTTATAATTCGTGGAAGTGATGACGTCATAATGGTTGACGCAACTGGTGGTTATTTGACGAGTTATTAACCTATAGGTAGATATAAACCGTATTTTAGAATTATTTAATTAATTAGTAAACTCTGAGAAGCAGGAGATCAAAATAAGATTTAAATTAGAAAAAATTCGAGTCTTGAGTATTTATATGAGGGCACCTTGCTGCCGCATGTCTTGCTGCCAAACGTACGACCAAACATAACCTTATGACGTATATCAACAAATCCTGGAATTTATTATTAAAATTATCAATAAATTCTCTAAATATTGATAAAAAATTCCAATAATCGAGTATTTGATCTTTAATTGATATTATTAAATGATAGATTCGATGCTTAGTTGTTTATCCGGACGAGAACTTTTCCCCACCCATTGAGTGATATGAAAGCTGATGACTGACCCCCTTGCTGACTCCTGACACCCCTTGCTGACTCCTGACACCCCTGCTGACCTGACACCCTTGCTGACTCCTGACAACCTGGCTGACTCCTGACACCCCTTGCTGACTCCTGACACTCCTTGCTGACTCCTGACACCCCTTGCTGACTCCTGAGCCCCTGGCTGACTCCTGACACCCCTTGCTGACTCCTGACACCTTGCTGACTGACACCTTGCTGACTCCTGACACCTTTGTGACACCTGCTGACTCTTGCACCCTGGCTGACTCCTGACACCCTGCTGACTCCTGACACTTGCTGACTCCTGACACCCCTTGCTGACTCCTGGCACCCTTGCTGACTCCTGACACCTGCTGACTCCACACCGACTCCTTGCTGACTCCTGCCTTGCTGACTCCCACACTCTTGCTGACTCCTGACCTCTGCTGACTCTGACACCCCTTGCTGACTCCTGACACCCCTTGCTGACTCCTGACACCCCTTGCTGACTCCTGACACTTGCTGACTCCTGGCACCCTTGCTGACTCCTGACACCCCTTGCTGACTCCACACCCCTTGCTGACTCCTACACCCTTGCTGACTCCTGACACCTTGCTGACTCCTGACACTCCTTGCTGACTCCTGACACTCCTTGCTGACTCCTGACACCCTGGCTGACTCCTGACCTCCTTGCTGACCCTGACACCCCTTGCTGACTCTGACACCCCTGGCTGACTCCTGACACCCCTTGCTGACTCCTGACACCTGCTCTCCTGACACCCCTGGCTGACTCCTGACACCCCTGGCTGACTCCTGACACTTGCTGACTCCTGACACCTTGCTGACTCCTGACACCCCACTGACTCCTGACACCCCTGGCTGACTCCTGACACCCCTGGCTGACTCCTGACACCCCTGGCTGACTCGACACCCCTGGCTGACTCCTGACACCCCTTGCTGACTCTGACACCCCTGGCTGACTCCTGACACCCCTGGCTGACTCTGGCACCCTTGCTGACTCCTGACACCCCTGGCTGACTCTGACACCTCTGCTGACTCCTGACACTCCTGGCTGACTCCTGACACCCCTGGCTGACTCCTGACACCCCTGGCTGACTCCTGACACCCTGGCTGACTTCTGACACCCCTGGCTGACTCCTGACACTCATGGCTGACTCCTGACACCCCTGGCTGACTCTGACACCCCTGGCTTACACACTCAAGAGTTTCACACCTGGCTTTGCACACCTGGCCTTGCATACCTGGCCTTGCATACCTGACCTTGCACACCTGGCCTTGCATACCTGGCTTTGCACACCTGGCCTTGCATACCTGGCCTTGCACACCTGGCCTTGCATACCTGGCCTTGCACACCTGGCCTTGCACACCTGGCCTTGCACACCTGGCTCAGACACCTGGCCTTGCACACCTGGCCTTGCATACCTGGCTCCACACCTGGCCTGGCTATACCTGACCTTGCATACCTGGCCTTGCACACCTGGCCTTGCATACTGCCTTGCATACCTGGCTTTGCACACCTGGCCTTGCACACCTGGCCTTGCACACCTGGCCTTGCACACCTGGCCTTGCACATACCTGACCTTGCACACCTGGCCTTTGCATACCTGGCCTTGCACACCTGGCCTTGCATACCTGACCTTGACACCTGGCCTTGCATACCTGGACCTTACACCTGGCCTTGCATACCTGGCTTTGCACACCTGGCCTTGCACACCTGGCCTTGCATACCTGGCCTTGCACACCTGGCCTTGCATACCTGACCTTGCACACCTGGCCTTGCATACCTGGCCTTGCACACTAAGCACACATCTGACTCTCGACCAGTATGTGTGTGTGTGTGTATGTAAGTGTGTATGTGTGTGTGTATGTATGTATGTGTGTGTGTATGTGTGTGTGTTCTGTAGCGTTAGTGAGGCGTAAATTCTGTACACAATAACAATGTCAGGTCAGGTCAGGTCAGGTCGGGTTGGGTCAGGTCAGGTCGGAATTGGGTCAGGTCAGGTCCTGAACATTTTATACACTTATGTTGTTCATTTCATCGTAGTTCATACCCTCTTTCTTTCCGGGTTGAACTGCAGGAACACGATGAACAATGATGAACAAAGAATGAACAATGATGAACAGAAGAATGAACACTGATGAACAAGAAGAATGAACAATGATGAACAAGAAGATAGAACAATGATGAACAGTGATGAACCAAAATGAACAAGAATAATGAACAAGATGAACAAGGCTGATAAAAATGGACAAACACTGAAAAAATGGACAAAAATGAACAAAAATGGACAAAAATGGACAAAAAGTTGAACAGTATGTATATTCAAGCTATCCCATATGTATAGACCATCGCTATATATACATAATTACTGTATTAACGACGTCTGTAGGGTCTGTTAGTCCAGCTGTGTACCTGACGTGACACTTTATGAATTGGATATGTAGAGTTCAGTGTCTGCCATATTGTCTCCTTGTACTGAAGACTCGTTAAACAGAGTTGGCCATATTGCCTACTTGTATTATTGAAGGTTAGTGTACAATGTCGGCCATGTTGTTTCCTTATGTATTGAAGGGTTTGTCGTATTGTCTCCTTGTGTACTGAAGACTCGGTAAACAGTGTTGGCCATATGCCCTACTTGTGTTATTGAAAGGTTAGTGTACAATGTCGGCCATGTTGTTCCTTATGTATTGAAGGGTTTGTGTCGGCCATGTTGTCTCCTTGTTACTGAAGACTCGGTAAGCGGTGTTGGCCATATTGCCTACTTGTGTATTGAAAGGCTAGTGTACAATGTCGGCCATGTTGTTTCTTATGTATTGAAGGGTTTGTGTCGGCCATGTTGTCTCCTTGTGTACTGAAGACTCGGTAAGCAGTGTTGGCCATATTGCCTACTTGTGTATTGAAGGTTAGTGTACAGTGTCGGCCATGTTGTTTCCTTATGTATTGAAGGGTTTGTTGTGCCATATTGTCTCCTTGTGTACTGAAGCTCGGTAAACAGTGTTGGTATTGCCTACTTGTGTATTGAAGGTTAGTGTACAATGTCGGATATGTTGTTCTTATGTATTGAAGGGTTTGTGTCGGCCATATTGTCTCCTTGTGTACTGAGGACTCGGTAAACAGTGTTGGCATATTGCCTACTTGTGTATTGAAAGGCTAGTGGACAATGTCGGCCATGTTGTTTCCTTATGTATTGAAGGGGTTGTGTCGGCCATATTGTCTCCTTGTGTACTGAAGACTCGGTAAACAGTGTTGGCATATTGCTTCTTGTGTATTGAAAGGCTAGTGTACAATGTCGGCCATGTTGTTTCCTTATGTATTGAAGGGTATGTGTCGGCCATGTTGTCTCCTTGTGTTGAAGACTCGGTAAACAGTGTTGGCCATATTGCCTACTTGTGTATTGAAATGCTAGTGTACTGTCAGCCATGTTGTTCCTTATTGAAGGGTTGTGTCGGCCATGTTGTCTCCTTGTGTACTGAGGACTCGGTAAACAGTGTTGGCCATATTGCCTACTTGTGTGTTAGAGAAAGGTTAGTGTACAGTGTCTGCCATGTTGTTTCCTTATGTATTGAAGGGTTTGTGTCGGCCATATTGTCTCCTTGTGTACTGGAAGACTCGGTAAACAGTGTTGGCCAATTGCCGTCTTGTGTATTGAAAAGGCTAGTGAACAATGTCTGCCATGTTGTGTCCTTTATGTATTGAAGGGTTTGTGTCGGCCATATTGTCTCCTTGTGTACTGAAGACTCGGTAAACAGTGTTGGCCATATTGCCTACTTGTGTGTGAAAGGCTAGTGAACAATGTCGGCATGTTGTTTCCTTATATTGAAGGGTTTGTGTCGTATTGTCTCCTTGTGTACTGAAGACTCGATTAAGCAGTGTTGGCCATATTGCCTACTTGTGTATTAAAGGCTAGTGAACAATGTCTGCCATTTGTTTCTTTGTTGTACTAGGACTCGGTGACTTATTAACAAACTTAAATCTTATTTTAATCATAATAACCAAACAAATATCTTATCAATTATCAATTTATATAACAGTTATGTTTTTGTAGTTATTTTTTATAGTTGATTAAATAAAAAGTACTTATAATATTTTTTTAAATATTATATAAAAATAATTAATATTTCAAAGATGAATACATTAATTCCATCGTTTGAGGGTAATTCAAACAAGGTAGTTGATAGAGTAGTTAAGGACGATAGTTAACTTCCTTGTTTATGTGTGAAGATAGTTTGAAGATTGACCCCTCTGGTTTATTAACCTGACCTGACTGCCTGACCTGGCTGACCTGACAGAGAGAGAGACAGAGAGAGAGAGAGAGAGAGAGAGAGCAGAGAAGAGAGAGAGACAGAGACAGACAGAATAAGTGAGACAGAGAGACAGACAGACAGACAGAGAGAGAGAGAACAGAGCAAACATGTCTCAGGATACACAAACATCAACTCCTTCACCGTCTCCCCCCCCTCTCTCTCTGGCCTCGGTGTAGTGGGGTCAGTCTCGGCCTCCGTCCTTGTAACCTAACCTAATCTGTATGCTGTCTAGACCTGCCACGTGTTTGTCTGTGTGTGTACGTGTGTGTGTGTGTACGTGTGTGTGTGTGTGTGTTTTCCAGTAGGGACGCTGTTAACATCTCTCTCTCTCTCTCTCTCTCTCTCTCTCTCTCTCTCTCTGAACTTAACAAATCTTTGCTCTCGGTATTGCACAGACAGACGGAAATAGATACACACATACTCAGATACGTACAGATAGACATACCGATAGATACACACATACTCAGATACGTACCAGATCATACACACACACACACACGGAAATACACACCACACTCCAGATACGTACACAGACAGACACACACACACGAGCCGATACACATGCTCAGATACGTACACAGACAGACACACGTGCTCATTCACACAAACACACACACACACACCTACCACCCAACCAATCCAGACACTATCCGACCACATCCCTCCCTGTCTCCTCCACCTCCCCACCCCACGCCCACAGGGGGTTTTGGGAGGATGTTACCTGTCAGCTGGACATTCCTGCACTGGGGGTGCGGGGTGCAGGAGGTGCAGGAGGAGGGTGAGGAGGGTGCGGGGAGGGTGCAGGAGGAGAGGTTAGAGGAATGCCAACAGTGTATTCTGGACTTCCTTCCCCCCTCCCCTTCCCCCTTTCCCTTCCTCCCTCCCCCCTTCCTTCCTCCTCTTCCCCTTCCTCCTCCCCCCCTTCCCCCTTCCTCCCTCCCTCCCCCCCTTTCTCAAATTATTAACCGGAAACCAAAAAAAAATATTCAATACAAATATTTTATTCTCTGGCGACATTGTTGAGTTATTTTTTTTGTTAATACCTCAGATTTAAACCATTTGAGAGAGAGTTAAAAGTGAGATTAAAACTCTTGTGCTCACCGGGATCGAACCTGGGACCTTCTGTGTGTTAGACAGATGTGATAACCACTACACCATGAGCACTTGGTGACACAGGTTCGTATCCCTATTGAGGAAAAGAGAGGTTAAAAGTAGATAAAACTCTTGTGCTCACCAGGGGATCGAACCTGGGACCTTCTGTGTTAGTTGGAATGTGATAACCACTACACCATGAGCACTTGGTGACACAGGTTCGTATCCCTGATAGAAAGAAAGTGAGTTAAAAAGTAAGATAAAACTCTTGTGCTCACCAGGGATCGAACCTGGGACCTTCTGTGTGTTAGACAGATGTGATAACCACTACACCATGAGGCACTTGGTGACACAGGTTCGTATCTATTGAAGAGAGAGAGAGAAAAGTGAGTTAAAAGAAAGAGTTAAACTCTTGTGCTCCCAGGGGATCGAACCTGGGACCTTCTGTTGTTTAGACAGATGTGATAACCACTACACCATGAGCACTTGGTGACACAGGTTCGTATCCCTATTGAGAGAAAGAGAGAGAGTGAGTTAAAGAAAGTGAGATAAAACTCTTGTGCTCACCGGGATCGAACCTGGGACATGTGTTAGACAGATGTGATAACCACTACCATGAGCACTTGGTGACACAGGTTCGTATCCCTATTGAGAAAGAGAGAAAAGTGAGTTAAAAGTAAGATAAAACTCTTGTGCTCACCAGGGATCGAACCTGGGACCTTCTGTGTGTTAGACAGATGTGATAACCACTACCATGAGCATGGTGACACAGGTTCGTATCCCCTATTGAAGAAAGAGAGAGAGAAAGTGGGTTAAAGAAAGTGAGATAAAACTCTTGTGCCAGGGATCGAACCTGGGACCTTCTGTGTGTTAGACAGATGTGATAACCACTACACCATGAGCACTTGGTGACACAGGTTCGTATCTACAGAAGAAAAGAGAGAGAGTGGGTTAAAAGTGAGATAAAACTCTTGTGCTCACAGGGATCGAACCTGGGACCTTCTGTGTGTTAGACAGATGTGATAACCACTACACCATGAGCACTTGGTGACACAGGTTCATATCCCTATTGAAGAAATGAGTTAAAAAGTGAGATAAAACTCTTGTGCTCACCAGGGATCGAACCTGGGACCTTCTGTGTGTTAGACAGATGTGATAACCACTACACCATGAGCACTTGGTGACACAGGTTCGTATCCCCTATTGAGAGAAAGAGAGAGAGAAAGAGAGAGAGAGAAAGTGAGTTAAAGAAAGTGAGATAAAACTCTTGTGCTCACCAGGGATCGAACCTGGGACCTTCTGTGTGTTAGACAGATGTGATAACCACTACACCATGAGCACTTGGTGACACAGGTTCGTATCCCCTATTGAGAGAAAGAAAGAGAGAGAGAGAAAGTGAGTTAGAGAAAGTGAGATAAAACTCTTGTGCTCACCAGGGATCGAACCTGGGACCTTCTGTGTGTTAGACAGATGTGATAACCACTACACCATGAGCACTTGGTGACACAGGTTCGTATCCTCTATTGAGAGAAAGAGAGAGAGAGAGGGGAGAGAAAGTGAGTTAAAGAAAGTAAGATAAAACTCTTGTGCTCACCAGGGATCGAACCTGGGACCTTCTGTGTGTTAGACAGATGTGATAACCACTACACCATGAGCACTTGGTGACACAGGTTCGTATCCCCTATTGAGAGAAAGAGAGAGAGAGAGAGAGAGAAAGTGAGTTAAAGAAAGTGAGATAAAACTCTTGTGCTCACCAGGGATCGAACCTGGGACCTTCTGTGTGTTAGACAGATGTGATAACCACTACACCATGAGCACTTGGTGACACAGGTTCGTATCCCCGATTGAGAGAAAGAGAGAGAGAGAGAGAGAGAAAGTGAGTTAAAGAAAGTGAGATAAAACTCTTGTGCTCACCAGGGATCGAACCTGGGACCTTCTGTGTGTTAGACAGATGTGATAACCACTACACCATGAGCACTTGGTGGTTTAGGCTCGTATCCCCTATTGAGAGATCCCATAGACAGAGACCAAGTGATAACAGTAATTTGCTCTATATATGAAGGTCAGAATAACCTAACTTAACCATAAACTTGACCTTAATTAGACTAAATTATTTCCCAATTGACGTAAATAACTCACTATTTTCTTGTAAAAGTCGTAAGTACATTATTATTATTATTAACAAATTCGTATTCATTATCAATATACATATAAATTACAAACATGAATTATTATTGTCATTATATTCGTAAAAAATATGTATCTGACGGAAAGAAAACTGTAGTGTTGTCATATAAAACACGAAACATTAATATTTTTCAGATTCCATTAGCTTACATATGTTATTAACCAAACCTCCTCTTGGGAGAAACTGGCGCGGCAAATGCTTCTACAACTACTTATAAGGGGTTCCGCCATTTTGAATGACGTCACTGCAACACAACAACCAATCACAGTTACTTTTAAAGTGTGACGTTACATAAAATGAAAACCAATCAAATAATCTCAAACCTGTGACGTCATTGAGCTGCAGGAGCGACAACCAATCACAGTTAATCTATAACCTGTGACGTCAAATATACGTCATTTTGTTAGAGATCCTTAACCAATCATCTCAAGACATTTTCTATCTTGTGACGTCATTTAATTGGAGATTAGAGCAACAACCAATCACATTTAGTCTCCAGCCTGTGACGTCATCTAGCTGGCGGTACTCAATAACCAATCACAAAACATATAAGCACTGTCCCACTTATGACGTCATATAGCTAGTGTTCAGCACAACAACCTGTATTATGAGTTGCTGTTGACGACTTGGTTCAGGAGACGCGGCGCGGGACTGGGCCGGGCTCGCTCTCTCTTTCCTCCCTCTACCCCCTCCTCCATCTTCTCTCTCTCTTTTGACGTTTTTAATATGAATACAAACAAGTGAGAGAGAGAGAGAGGCTATAACGTATACGGCTTATAGACGACTCCACCATTGGGATCAGCGTCAACAATTCTGCTCCCAACTATACCGCCCTTCAGGATTTATTGACCAGTCTCCAAAACTGGGCCACCAACAACCATGTCACCATCAACCATACCAAGACCATGGTTATGCACATCAACCTCTCCTCCGACATTGTCCCACCTCCTTCCATTACTCTAGGTCCGAACACACTCCAGGCTGTAGATTCCACGAAGCTCCTCGGCGTCACCATAGACAATAAACTAAATTGGAAACCACACGTCAGTGAAGTTGTCAAATCCTCCAGTTTCCGTCTCCACCTCCTCCGCCGACTCAAGTCCCTTGGAGTTCCTGCCCCCGAGCTCCTCAGTGTTTACACAACATTCATACTTCCCAAGCTCACCTATGCCTCCCCCACCTGGTCTTCCTCCCTAAATGCCACACAACGTAAACACCTAGAAAAAGTGCAAAAGAGGCATGCAAGATTATTCTCCCTTCCTACTCCACACATATCAAGAAGCGCTTCAACACACTGACCCTTTCGACTCTCACTGACCATCACCACGACCTCATCTGCAAATTTGGTAAGAAGCTTCTACACCATCCAAGCACACCGGCCCTTACTACCACCTGAGATCCCTTGGTCCGAGAATTGCTGTTCGACACCACAACCGCATCCAGGCCATACGTGCACGAACTGATCGCTATAAGAACAGCCCAGTCCCAAATCCATTGTCAAAATTATCAATAACTTGTAATAAACCAGCAGTATTCACTCCCAGTAAACACTGCTCCTTACACTGTCACTATGTTGAAATGAACTGTAGTTTGAGCTTTTCCCCATCTAGTTATTATATGTCTTATTTGTGTCACTTATGTTACTTGTATATTATTTGTAATTCATAACCCATTCCCCAAATATGTAACTGTATATTTTCAGCCTTCTGGCTGCCAAGCTCTTTCAATAAACCGTTAATAATTATTATTATTTATTATTTAGATGCCCCTATAGTTTGCCACAAGTCAGGGAGCTCGAGGACGTAAATTTATAAGAGTTACCGTTAAAATAAACCCGTTTTGTATGGTGACGCGGCAGTCGGGAACAGGTTAAACAAACACTAACTAATGTCTTTAGTTCTGTAGCGAAATTAGTTTAGTTTTGGCTGTGTTTGGAGATAAATAACATATTAAATATCATCTTTAAAGACGCGACTTAGCCTAATAAGGATGTAACACTGATATTAACGCCGTGTAAAGATGGTAATATTTATAAACTGGGTGGCACTTTACCTGTCAGTGTAGAGTATAATGTCAGCAGGGAGTATCTTTTAGTGTCAGCAGCCGTCAGTACATATCAGTCGTCAGCCAATAGGCTCCAGTAGTGTTAGCAGCCATCAGTCAGCAGTACACATTAGACGTCAGCTAGCAGTAACCATTAGCAGCCATCAGTCAGCAGTACACATTAGACGTCAGCTAGCAGTAACCAGCATCAGAGATAACACGACACACTTTTTACACTCTTATCCTCTTCGCCACTGATGGGCTCGCTATCCGCCCGGGCGATCGGTCACGTCTCTGTCACACACAGTTGGCAAATACCGTCTTGTCTCACTCGCCATGTATCGCCTCTATCCCTAGTTCATAACGAACCCTCGAGACCTCTCAACGAACCCTCGACTCCACCATACCGAACCACCACTTTCCCAGCTTCCTAACTAACATACACTATTACTTAACAACAAAAGTGTAAAATAACATTAAATAATAATAACTTACTACTTAATAAAACTTAATTACTTACAAATTTACTTAAAAATAATTAAAGAAATGGATCTGGGGTTCGGTTCATATGTTTCAAATCCCGAGGGGGTTTGTTGTTCTATGACGTCGTCAGTGGGCGGGGCTTATGAACGAGGTGTTTAGTAATTGGTTGTTGTGTTGTTGTTTATATAGAGAAAGACACAAGAGTGAGTGAGAGAGAGAGAGAGAGAGAAAGTGAGTTAAAGAAAGTGAGTGAGATAAAACTCTTGTGCTCACCAGGGATCGAACCTGGGACCTTCTGTGTGTTAGACAGATGTGATAACCACTACACCATGAGCACTTGGTGACACAGGTTCGTATCCCCTATTGAGAGAAAGAGAGAGAGAGAGGGAGAGAAAGTGAGTTAAAGAAAGTGAGATAAAACTCTTGTGCTCACCAGGGATCGAACCTGGGACCTTCTGTGTGTTAGACAGATGTGATAACCACTACACCATGAGCACTTGGTGACACAGGTTCGTATCCCCTATTGAGAGAAAGAGAGAGAGAGGGAGAGAAAGTGAGTTAAAGAAAGTGAGATAAAACTCTTGTGCTCACCAGGGATCGAACCTGGGACCTTCTGTGTGTTAGACAGATGTGATAACCACTACACCATGAGCACTTGGTGACACAGGTTCGTATCCCCTATTGAGAGAAAGAGAGAGAGAGAGAGAAAGTGAGTTAAAGAAAGTGAGATAAAACTCTTGTGCTCACCAGGGATCGAACCTGGGACCTTCTGTGTGTTAGACAGATGTGATAACCACTACACCATGAGCACTTGGTGACACAGGCTCGTATCCCCTATTGAGAGAAAGAGAGAGAGAGAGAGAGAGAGAGAGAGAGAGAGAGAGACGACACAGGTTAGTTTAATAATCAAGAAAATGAATAAAACTCAAGACACATTTTATACATTGTTATTCATCACAAGTAAAGCCTTTTTGGTATACATAGATATACACACACACATACACGTTCCTATATGTATACATGTACACATATACACAAAAAAATACATTAATATACATATAATTCTCGTTACCTTATTTAGTAAAGTTCCCCCTAACTTTACTTAACATGATAACAATATAACATGATAACAAGATTGAGTCAACATGATATAATTTAGCAGATAACATGATCATCAATGCTGTTCAGTATATCATGTCTAATATATCACACCGAGAAGGTAGATATCATGTCTTATCAGTCTACATGATAGGATTAAGTTGATATCATGTTTCTCATATCAATTTTTTTTATTATTTACCTATAAACATAGTCATATATATATACGGGTTATATAAGCTAGAATTAAAGGTTTAAGATTATATCATGGTTATGTTATGTGTGTGTGATGGTATAATATATTTTTAAGTATACATATATAAGATACATTGATTTATTACATATATTTTGGTGTTATACATAGATCAAAGTCTCTCTCTACCAAGGCTACACAATCTTATTTCACCTGAAAATTAGACACCCTGATGCTATTTGGGGTGGGGTGGGGTGGGGTGGGGTGGGGTGGGGTAGGGTTCGGTTATTCTTTAGGTGAAAAAACTGTGGGCTCCACTGTACCAGCCTCCACTCTTCCCCGACCATTAATTCTCTTCCCCAGTCATTAAATGTCCTCCCCAACTAGTAATTATCCTCTCCAAGCATTAAATATCCTCCTCAAACATTAAATAACCTCCCCAACAGGTAATTAGTCTCCCCAACCACCTCTAGTCTTCCTTAACAAATACCAAAACATTTAGTATAGTTTGTGCGACAATTTGCTCCGTTTTCTTCTAATTTCAAGGGCTAACTATGCTAAATGTCAGTGTTTTCATGTATGGGGCTAATACCTTGACAATTGTGTGTTTAACTGGTGAAATTAGCCCCAGGCATCAATATATTGGGGTCTATTAGAACTGTGGTCTATTATGTATAGGATCTTTAAGGGCTGGGGTCTATTAGGACTGGGGTCTATTAGGACTGGGGTCTGTTGGTGCTTAGATATATATTTGGTGATATTGGTGGTAATTGTGGTTATGGTGGTGGTGGAGAAGGACGAAAGAGGCGATAATGGTAGTGTTGGAGATAATGTTGAAGATAATGTTGGAGATTGAACACTTCTTAAACAAGAGTGGTGGAGCCGTTAACTTGCGTCGTGGTTGAGAAGGAGCTAGTTGATGATGACGAAGGAGTGGAAGTAGACGTAGCAGCAGCAGTAGTAGTAGTAGTAGTAGTAGCAGTAGTAGTAGTAGTAGCAGTAGTAGAAGCAGCGCCGTTAGTAAAATTATTAATGATACACTGTCGGTAGAGCACCATTGAGCGCCTTGTTCGCTGTGATACAACTGATCGCTTCTTCTCCGAGGCTGATGTTGTTGTGGTGACGGTGGTGCGCGGAGAGTGGCTGTCTAGTGGGATCTGTAGAGAGAGAGAGAGAGTGAGAGTGAGAGTGAGAGAGAGAGAGGGGGGGTAGGTAGTAAACAGGTGAATAAATACCACAATACATTCATTATAAAGCACACACACCCACCTCACACACCCACCACACACACACCCACCACACGCCCACGCACCCACACACCCCACACACCCACCACACACCCACCACACGCCCACACACCCACCACACTCCACCCGCACCACACGCCCACACCACCCCACACACACGCCCACACACACCCACCACACGCCTACCACACGCCCACACACACCCACCACACGCACCCACCACACACACCCACCACACGCCCACACACCCCACACACTCACCTGCACCAACACACTCTTCCTCCTCGTCTCAGCTGATCCAGAACTGCTTGAATAGATTGAGAACTCAGACGATGCTTTAGACTCAAGAGAACACAGGTTATGAGCCCTGACAGATGAGTGATAGTTCTTGCAGTTAGAGTCAAGGCGGAGAGGCGAACAGCACGACCTTGACACGAGGATGGCCTGTTGGAGGTCAAACTTGAGGTTAAAGTTGTGGTCATACTTGGGGTAAAAATTGTGGTTAGACTTGAGTATATGAGGTCAAACTTGGGGTCAAACTTGTGGTTAGATTTGAGTATATGAGGTCAAACTTGGGGTCATGTTTAATTAATCTTGAAATAATTTGGGGTTAAACACTCACTCACTCACTGACCTTAAAACCAGAACGGAACTTGTCATTAAAGAAGGCGTACAGCACAGGGTTGATACAGGAGTTAGAGGCGCCAAGCCACTGGGCAATAGGCGCCAATATGTGAATGATGTGGTTTTCCATTTCTGTTGGCGCTACACCCAGCTGAGGAGAGGGAGTATATGTGAGTGGGGGGAGGTGAGAGGGAGTGAGAAAGAGGGAGAGAGAGAGGGATTAAATGAAGAGAGAGAGAGAAAGAGGCTAGATAGACAGAAAGAGCGACACCAAGACAGGAAGAAAGACAGACAGACAGACAGACACACACCTTAAGCCTGGCAAAGATGGCGTACAGAGGCAACCAGGATAAAGCGAACAAGATGACCACAACCAACAGCATCTTGATGACCTTTATCTTAGACCGCTGCATCATCATAGCCACACCTACGTCCTGTTGCTCTCCTGGAAGCTTGCGACGCCACACCTGTAAGAAGCCACACCCTGTTAGTGCTTAGAATATACCACACAATCCTGTTAGAAGCCTCCCACACACCTGTTAGAAGCCTCCCACACCTGTTAGAAGCCTCCCACACCTGTTAGAAGCCTCCCACGCCTGTTAGAAGCCTCCCACGCCTGTTAGAAGCCTCCCACACCTGTTAGAAGCCTCCCCACACCTGTTAGAGCCTCCCACACCTGTTAGGAGCCTCCCACACCTATTAGGAGCCTCCCACACCTGTCAATAAGTCCAACACCTGTAATTAGCTATACATTTCCCCACCTAAAATTAGAGAAAGTACCATTAACTTTCCCCACCTAACAAGAGAGACATTACCCCAACTTTCCCCACCTAACAAGTGAGAAAGTACCCTTAACTTTCTTCAGGTAACAAGAGAAAGTACTTACCTTTCGCCAGATGAGAATGTAGCAGACAGAGATGGCAGTGAGAGGCAAGAGGTAACACATAATAAGATTAGCCAACACGAAGTACAGGTTACCACTCTGTTCATCTGGCCACCTGTCTGTACACACCTGTAAATACACGTACACACACCTGTTAGTTATGTACACATCTGTAAATACACGTACATACACCTGTTAGTTATGTACACATCTGTAAATACACGTACACACACCTGTTAGTTATGTACACATTTGTAAATACACGTACATACACCTGTTAGTTACGTACACACACCTGTTAGTTATGTACACACACCTGGGAATGTTTACACTTACATCTCTTAGTTAAGTACACACACCTGCAGACGTACACACCTGTTAAGCACTACACACCTGTAAGATGAATTAAAGGAAAGGTGGAAATTTTCTTACTCTCTCTCTCTCTCTCTCTCTCACCTCAGCTGTTTCTCGTTAAGCAAAAAAAAAAAAATATTGGCAGAAATTATTTGCTCCATAACACTACACCGTAACACTACACCGTAACACTACACCATAACACTACACCGTAACACTACACCATAACACTACATCACTATAGCCACAAGTATATAAACACTTTGATGGCGCAGTAAAATTAAGGAACTCTTAAGGATATTATTGGAACCCGATATATGTTTTGTGTGTAGGTGGGAATGGTGTGGCTGGGGAGGGTGTGGCTGGGGATGGTGTGGCTGGAGGGGGGGTGGTTGTCTTGATTTGTTGTTGTTTTTTGTGTTTCTCTGTTTTGTTTTTCTTTGATTGATTTTTTTTATTCGTATTTTTTCCGATGATCTTTGCAAAATGCCTCGTCATCATGAGTCAGCATATTCTTTGACAGGTGAGTAACTGAGTATACATTGAATTATTATGTATTTTTAGTGATGTTATGGGTATACATATACATACATACATACATACATATATACATACATAGATACATACATACATCCTTCACCCCCCTTCCTCCCTCGGCTCTAGAACGTGGCAGACCAATCTTGTGTGATATAAGGATAACTAACTATCTAATGACCTTGTTAACGAGTTTACGAGCCGTGAAGTTGTTTGTGTAGAGGGACTATCTAATGACCTTGTTAACGAGTTTACGAGCCGTGAAGTTGTTTGTGCATAGAGGGAGGTGAGGGAGGGGTGGGTGGGGGAGGGGAGGAGGGGAGATAAGACCTTGAAGAGATTATAGATTTTCTTCTTTCAGCCTTCTCTCTCTCTCTCTGTCTCTCTCTCTCTCTCTCTCTCTCATTTCCCTTTGAAGGTTGAAGAGTGAAAGTGAGCAGAAAGCCAGGTAAAGAAAGGTCGATAGAAAGGCCTGTGAGAGGAAGAGGGGGAGAGGGAGGGAGGGGGGGGGGAGAGAGAGAGAGAGAGAGAGAGAGAGAGAGGGAGAGAGAGAGAGAGAGAGACTCTGCAACTGAAATTTATACCAATTTCATGCTAATTTTGGGAAGACACCTGCTGATTTAACCCCTATGGTGGTGGTGGTGGCGGTAGTGGTGGGTGGTGGGTGGCGGTGGTGGTGGTGGTGGTGGTGGTGGTGGTGGTGTGTGGTGGTGGTAGTAGCGCCACCACCACACTTCATTTCACCTTTACACAACAAACATGGTCCAGGGATATGTGTGTGTGTGTGTGTGTGTGTGTGTAGTCACCTGTCACACACACACACACCCACACCCACACAATACTCACATGAAGATCGGTCTCCGGTATGGGCTCCAAATTGAAGAATATAGCCCATGGGAGAGTAATGGTGAGAGAGAATACCCAAATAACCACAATAATACTCCTACAGGTGCGGGAAGTAATCTGGCATTTCATTGGGTAACAGATGGCCATGGCCCTATCCACAGATATGGCCACCAGAGTGTTGATACTTGCTGATACACTCACTCCTTGAAGGTATGACATGGCCTTGCAGACGAACAGGCCAAGAACCCAAGCTGTGAGAAAGTGAGATAGATTTAATTTATGGTAGGTTTATTATCATTACATGGCCATTGTTGTATAATGGCCAGTTGGGTGTTGATACTGGCCATTATTTTAGGTACAATATGGCCTTACAGAGAGAGAGAGAGAGAGAGAGAGAGAGAGAGAGAGAGAGAGAGAGAGAGAACACTAATTAGCTGAGGAGTACACGATAGCTTAACACACGTACAGGTATTTCTAGTATCTGATACCTACCTGGGTTATGGTCCTTACAGGTACATCACATTCCCTAATTATAGCGTATTACCTGTGCTATTTATCTATCTATCTATCTATCTATCACAGCCAGTAGATCAAAACATTTCACTATTATCTAAAAAAATAATTCATATGATTTTAAAGCATTAAGCCACAATTTCCTTCACAAAACTTCGTAAAAGTATAAATATTTTCGTATTTTTCAATGAGTTTATGGTGGGAAATCCGGATTGATTTACCAGAACGAGTGTTAGCAATCCGGATTCAACTCTGACGAACGCGAAATGTAAACACAGGGATGAGAACTTACCTTACTAACTCACTTGAAGTTACCACACAAAGATGACTTATTATAATAACAAATAAAACAAAATGGCATCAATACAGCCAAAGACTCTACTACTATTAGGTAGAAATGTCTCCTATTACACGAGAAATAACACAAAATGGCGTCAAATTCACGTAAAGACTGTAATAGTGTAAGGGAGTGTTAGGAGTTATGGAAGGGGTGTGTGTCGTGACCCGGGAGTGCTGAAGTGGATTAGCTCTCTCCCTCTTTCTCTCCCTCTCCCCTTCTCTCCCTCTCTCCAACAAATTCTTTGATGTACATTCAGTGATAAATGAAGGAAAATTGAAAGAATTAAGATAATGTCGTTACGTAGAAGGGAATAACAAGCACTCCTGGATAATGAAGGAGAGAGAGAGAGAGAGAGAAGGGGGTAACATTTTGACTACCACACCACACCACATCCCATCCTACCACACCACACCACACCACCACACCACCACACCACACCACACCACCCAATACTTGGCGTGGGAAGAAACCAACTGTTGCAAAATCGAACTTTATTGAGAATCTATTGTGAACCAGACCTATTGCACCTGTCTGTCTATCTGTCTGTCTCTCTGTCTGTGTCTGTCTGTCTGTCTGTCTGTCTGTAATGCTTAACTGGGCACGTGGGATTTTACACCTCCCATTCAGAGAGAGAGAGAGAGAGACAGAGAGACAGAGAGAGAGAGAGAGACAGAGAGAGATAATTTTATAAGAAATATATAAGTCAGGTCTCAACGATACACTGTCACATACATATTGACCCAAGGAAAATGAAATTGACACAATGGACGTGTGGGCCAAGGGGGGGGAGGGGGAAGAAGGGGGAAGGGGGGGGAGGGGAAGAAGGGGGGAGGGGAGTTATCCACAATAACAATAACACAAAAACAGTTTCAGTTAATTGAAATAAATATATTGTTTCTAATTTGCTTTACGTGTGTGTGTGTGTGTGTGTGTAGCAACAGACAGACAGACAGAGAGATTTGGTTACAGTCTCCAGGCAAACAGGATTAAACCCTTGTTATGGCAATTACGTTGATTATTACCAGAGACCTTGTTGTGGTGGTGGTGGTGTGTGTGTGTCTGTGTGTGGGGGTGTGTGTGTGTGTGTGTGTGTGACATTATGCCCAAGGACTTCAAAACAAACAGACTAACTAATGAAGCATTAGAGAGAGAGGGGGGAGTAAATGAGGAGAGGGAAGGAGAGAGGGGAGAGGGAAGGAGAGAAGGGAGAGGGAAGAGAGAGGGGAGAGGGAAGTGAGTAACTTGTTTGCCTCACTAACTTGTCAACACACAGACCTTGTTCATCCTATCACCTTCCTTAAAGACATCGATTTATCAATACATCTTTACCATCCTGGGGAAAAAAATAATCTTAGAGGGGATATAGAAAACGGGAATTTTTTTTTTATTTATGTAATACTATGATAATAAATTACGCTTTTTATGTGGATTATAACACAAAAAATACGTTTACTTATGGAAAAACACCACAGGATTTATTATAAACATTGAATTATTTATTTTAAAGCTCTGAAATTTGGTATAGAAACATAACTAACGCTAAATAAACACTGGTATGTCCTATTAGGCTATTTGAAGTCACATACGATAGCCCTACCGCCTGTCTCTCTGAACTACGAACCCTAGAGATTCAGATTCGTGAACCCGAAGCAATCTACGGTTCCGGGTTCACGAATCTGAGTCCCTGGGTTCGTGGTTCAGAAGGAGAGATGGCCATTGTAATTAAGTGAGACAATTAGACATTAGACGATGGATTTTGACAACCATACCGAGGCAATACGTGACGTAGTGTTCATTGTGAAGTTTATCGATCACTTCCGTAGATAATAATTAGTAGAAGGTAAATAAATAAATGATATCTCAATGACAACAAAGGTTTGGTACCTAAATAACACGATAAAGTGACGCTAGAACGCATCAAGAAACAGTCATAATTGAAGTAAAACCTCAGCTTTGAGATGATGACTGGCAGCATACAGTCCAGACAGTCGTATATACAGTCTAGAGTCGTATATACAGTCCAGACAGTCGTATATACAGTCTAGAGTCGTATATACAGTCCAGACAGTCGTATATACAGTCTAGAGTCGTATATACAGTCCAGACAGTCGTATATACAGTCCAGACAGTCGTATATACAGTCCAGACAGTCGTATATACAGTCTAGAGTCGTATATACAGTCCAGACAGTCGTATATACAGTCTAGAGTCGTATATACAGTCTAGAGTCGTATATACAGTCTAGAGTCGTATATACAGTCCAGACAGTCGTATATACAGTCTAGAGTCGTATATACAGTCTAGAGTCGTATATACAGTCCAGACAGTCGTATATACAGTCCAGACAGTCGTATATACAGTCTAGAGTCGTATATACAGTCTAGAGTCGTATATACAGTCCAGACAGTCGTATATACAGTCCAGATAGTCGTATATACAGTCCAGACAGTCGTATATACAGTCTAGAGTCGTATATACAGTCCAGACAGTCGTGTTGACAGATACATGCTATATACCAACCCCTAACCACACACACACACACACACGTCTCATTAACTACGGCACAGGTGTTTGATGAGAGTTATACACCTGTCTGACACACATCTGTTCACCACATGTATGTAATTTTCACTTCATATTAACATCAGCTGGTTCATGATGTCACAGGTAGGTGATTGGCTATAGAGCGAATCATGACGTCAGAAGTCCTCGGTGATTGGCTATAGAACGAATCATGACGTCAGAAATCCTCGGTGATTGGCTATAGAACGAATCATGACGTCAGAAATCCTCGGTGATTGGCTATAGAACGAATCATGACGTCAGAGATCCTCGTTGATTGGCTACCAGAGAGAATCATGACGTCATAAATCCTCGGTGATTGGCTATAGAACGAATCATGACGTCAGAAATCCTCGGTGATTGGCTATAGAACGAATCATGACGTCAGAAATCCTCGGTGATTGGCTATAGAACGAATCATGACGTCAGAAATCCTCGGTGATTGGCTATAGACCGAATCATGACGTCAGAGATCCTCGTTGATTGGCCACCAGAGCGAATTATGACATCAGAGATCCTCGTTGATTGGCCACCAGAGTGAATCATGACGTCACATACATCAACAAACCCACCCTCCTCCCCCCGATTATACGAGTTACCTGATAATTACCGCTATAATCACTGCTCTAATTACTACCTGGTTCTTTGTAACGTATAATATGATAGGTAATTATATTCTCAAATGATTTTAGGTCAATATTCTCCAGTAAATAACCCCGAAAGATCTCAAAACTCACCCGGAAAAAGAGATTCTTAAAATGGATACTATCTTTTCAGGTCGCAGGTCGTCTTCCCTTTGAGAACTTGAGAAGAAAATTTTGGTGGGTGGGAACAAACTCTCTATCTCTTCAGTCTTGTGGAGAGGACGGATGGGGGAGGGTAGGGTTAGGTTAGGGTTAGGTTAGGGTTAGGTTAGGTTCTGGTTAGGGGTAGGTTAGGGTTAGGTTAGGGTTAGGTTAGGGTTACGTTAGGGTTAGGTTAGGTTTGGTTAGGGTTAGGTTAGGTTTGGTTTTGTGGTGGGAGGATGTCTGTCTGTCTGCCTGTCTCACACACACACACCATCTATGGTTGAGATAACTTTAACCAAAAAGTTTCCTCAACTTTATATGACAACAATTTATGGATGAGAGAGAGAGAGAGAGAGAGAGAGAGAGAGAGCAGCTTCCGGGACTCATTACAACCCATTAAGTGAAGAGGAAGGAGGAAGAAGGAGGAGGAGGAGGAAGAAGAAGGAGGGGAGGAGGAGGAAGAAGAAGGAGGGAGGAGGAGAAGAAGGAGGAGGGGAGGAAGAAGGAGGAGGAGGAGAAGGAAGAGGAGGGGAGGAGGAGAAGGAAGAAGGAGGGAGGAGGAGGAGAGGGAAGAAGGAGGGGAGGAGGGAGGAAGAAGAAGGAGGAGGGAGGGAGAGGAAGAAGGGGAGGGAGGAGGAGGGAGGAGGAGAAGGAAGGAGGAGGGAGGAGAGGAGGAAGAAGGAGGGAGGAGGAGTGGTGGGAAGAAGAAGGAGGGAGGAAGAAGGAGGGGAGGAGGAGGAAGAAGGAGGAAGCTAGAGGAGGAGGAGGAGAGGAAGAAGGAGAAGAGGGATGAAGAGAAATATATATGTATGTATGTATGTATGTATGTATGTATGTACTTAAAGACTGATGACTTACGAGTATAAACATTACCAATCAGAGTGGCTGGGATGCAGAAAATCAGAACGAGCAGATCAGCTAAAGCTAAATTATAAAGAAAACAGAAAACAGGCGTGTTAAGGCTCCTCTTCTGCGTCTTCGTCATAACTATTATCACCAAGACGTTCCCGACGGTGCCCACGACGAAGACCAGGCAGTAGGCGACGCAGTAGACGCAGGTTATGGCCAGAGAGTGACGCAGTAAATCGATATCGTCGTGGTTGGTTAAGTTATTATTTTCAATGTTTACTTCTGTGACTGGAGTATCGTTGTGGGCGGGGTTTAGGAGGTTAAGTACGCCCATATCTTGGTTGTGGGTGGGGTTTAGGAGGTTAAGTACGCCCATTTCTTGGTTGTGGGTGGGGTTTAGGAGGTTAGGAACGCCCATTTCTTGGTTGTGGGTGGAGTTTAGGAGGTTAGGAACGCCCATTTCTTGGTTGTGGGTGGAGTTTAGGAGGTTAGGAACGCCCATTTCTTGGTTGTGGGTGGGGTTTAGAAGGTCAAACACGCCTATTCCTTCATTGTGGGCGTGTTTTAGATCAGAAACGCACCATATCTTCGTTATGGGCGTGGTTTAAGAGGTCGAGTACGCCCATACCTTCCTTAGGGGCGTGGCTTAGGCGGTTAAGATATCCAACACTACAATTTTGGGCGTGGCTTAAGTTAGGTTAAGTTATCTTGGATTACTCAACGAAAGTAGGCAAAATATTAATAGTTTTCTCTTTATTACAAACTTTCAATATTTTTCTTGATGACTGATGTAAAAATTTCACCGTAAAAGTATAAAATTACAACTTCTTTATAGACTTTTCTTATATTATTTCACACACACTTGGCGCTCACTCAGACACAACGCAAAGTCTATGTAATATCGGCGTTGGAAACTAAGCCTAGGAGTTGAGTGTGTGTTTGAGTGTGTGTTTGAGTGTGTGTGTGGGTGTTTGTGATGGCGTGGGAGGGCGTGAGAGGGCGTGGGAGGGCGTGGGAGGGTGAGTGAGGGCGTGTGAGGGCGTGAGAGGGCGTGGTGACAGAGGTGTTCCTCCTTACAGCTTCACGCCACGAATGAGCGACTGAAAGCAATGTGACCCAGGAAGTTGACTCTCTCTCTCTCTCTCTCACTCTCTCTCACTCTCTCCCTCACTCACTCTCTCTCTCCCTCCCTCACTCTCTCCCTCCCTCACACCACCACCATTGTTTATTTACAAATGAACAGCTGATTAACCAAACCAACCAATCAACGCTACGTATAAATCAACCAATCAGTGCCTCGTATTAACCAACCAATAAGAACTCTATTTACACGTCCCCAATAGCCAATGATAATCCTCCTGTGGCCAATGGTAATGTATCATCGAGGTTAAGTGACCTTGTTGACTCACCTGTACCTGCCATTGCATATTCAACTCGTTAACAAGGTGCAATTATGTAGTTACAGGTGATTAATGCAGGAATACAGTGTGGTGGTGGTGGTTGTTGTTGATATTATTATTATTAACATCATTAAGCTGAAAGTCGACATAATTAAGCTTAGGTCAGCATAATTAAGTCTTTATTAGAGGAGTGGTTAAGCTTGTAAACCGTATGACACGTTAATAGCCTTGTGTGATGGTCGTAACTATGAGAGAGAGAGAGAGAGAGAGAGAGAGAGAGAGAGAGAGAGAGAGAGAGAGAGAGAGACCCACAAACACTTTAATGAGTCATAAAAGCTGAAACATGATGAAGTAATGAGACGAATTTTAGCCTTTATGGGGTTTTGTTGTCTTTAAGGGGGGGTGAGGGGGGAGGGGAGGGGTGAGGGGGGAGGGTGAGGTAAGGTAGGGAGACTTACTGACAGGTGTGACAGGTGTGATAGGTGTGGACAGGTGTGACAGGTGTCGATACAGGTGTGACAGGTGTGACAGGTGTGATAGATAGGATAACACCAACACTCAAACAAGGGCAATACAGTAGTTAACACCAAACAAGGCAACACAGTAGTTAACACCCAAACAAGGCATTACAGTAGTTAACACCCAAACAAGGCAATACAGTAGTTAACACCCAAACAAGGCAATACAGTAGTTAACACCCAAACAAGGCAATACAGTAGTTAACACCCAAACAAGGCAATACAGTAGTTAACACCCAAACAAGGCAATACAGTAGTTAACACCCAAACAAGGCAATACAGTAGTTAACACCCAAACAAGGCAATACAGTAGTTACTCACCATTCAAGAGATGACCAATCAGAGTCGTAGGCATAACAATAATATTCACCAATAAATCGGCTACGGCGAGATTGGCGATAAACACATTGGTTACCGTCCGCATTCTCGCTGCTCTAACAACCACAGCTACCACGAAACTATTGCCAATTACCCCCATAACTGACACAAGTACATACGCCACACAGTACAAGATAGTAACTGGTAACGCATGACGGAACATTGGTACTTCGTAATTGCTGCAGAGTTCGTTATAAGAGGTGTCGTTATGGGAGGTATCGTAGTAACAAGCTGTTGTGTTGTAAGGGTAGTTATCGTAGCTTGGGAAGTAGTTATTGGTCGTTAGTGTGTTGTTGTCCGTGTACATGGTGATTGGTTGGTTGGTTGGTTGATGGTTGGTTCTCGGTAGATTGTGGTTGGTTGCTGGTAGATTGTGGTTGGTTGCTGGTAGATTGTGGTTAGTAGACTGGTAGATGCTGGTTGGCTGGTTAGTGGTATGCTCCAGGTGATTTAGAATAGCTTGATAGGGTTCCAATGCTCCAGATACCCAAGACTTATGCTCCAGTGTCCGAAGACTTATTAAGTCTGATATGCTCCAAGATATAAGATAGTGTGGTGATGTTTATGCTCCAGGAGCCTAATATTTATAGTTGGATTCTTATCTCCTTATAACTGGAGCATATGTGAGTTTTTCATGATTTAATTATTGGTGATATGCTCCACGAATATGCTCGTCAATCACCATGTTCCGAGGATTTGTTGGTTGGCCTTAATACTCCAGTTTTGAATTTATGCTCCAGGGATATATTCCATATATCCCTCACGCTCCAGCTCTCACTGTTGGATTATCTGGTATGCTCCACGCTATAGTCCTCACTTATAATGCTCCATGACTTACTGCTGGAACATCTATTATGCTCCACGTTCAAGGATTCGCTCGAATATCAGCTGTTATGCTCCATGAATCGCTGTTCGGTCATCTGGTATGCTCCACGCTCTAATCCTCACTGATGGATCACCAACTATGCTCCAAATCTCACTGTTGGATCACCTAAAATGCTCCAGGTTTCACTGCTGGTTTACATGCCAAGCCCCACACTCCAGATGGTCACTGCTGGGTTACCTGTTATGCTCCACGCTCCAGGGCTCACTACTGGGGTCACTTACAATGCTCCAGTAGCGTTGGTAAGGCTCTAATCTTTTACCATAGGGAGACTCCTTGACAACCCAACGAACTGTGAAGGAAAAATGATACTGGTTAGATACGTACATACATACATACATACATACATACATACATACATACATACATACATAGATACATAGATACATACATACATAGATACATACATAGGCAGAGAGAGAGAGAGAGAGAGAGAGAGAGAGAGAGACAATGTTTACAGAAATCAAACGTGTACATAGACAAGGCAGGTGTGTGTACTGTGTGTGTGTGTACTGTGTATGTGTACTGTGTATGTGTACTGTGTATGTGTACTGTGTATGTGTACTGTGTGTGTACTGTGTATGTGTACTGTGTGTGTACTGTATGTGTACTGCTCCATCTCTCTCCTCCTTAATTATAATAACTTCATATTTTAGTTTTAATTACCAATAATATACAAATAATTGACCTTTAATAGACTCTCTCTCTCTCTCTCTCTCTCTTTCTCTTCTCTCTCTCTCTCTCTCTCTCTCTCTCCTGTCAGCCGTGCGTCAGCCAGCGTTAAGCATCAACCTGACACCTCTCATCCTCTCTGTCAGCCACTGTCAGCGTTCTTATTTGTCTCCTTGACGGGCCAATAACCCGTCTTATTGGATCTGTCTCTCTCTGTCTCTTCTTTCTGTCTCTCTCTGTCTGTCTACGTATGGAGAGAGAGAGAGAATTAAAGCCAGTGAAATTTCTCTCCAAGTGAAAGTTGAAGGTCAACCTAACAACATCAGGGGTGAGGGAGAGTGAGGGAGGGGTGAGGGAGAGGGAGGTGAGGGGAGGGGTGAGGGGAGAGTGAGGGGAGGGGTGAGGGAGGGTGGAGGGGAGGAGTGAGGGGAGGGTGAGGGGAGGGGAGGGAGGAGGGAGAGGGAGGGAGGGGTGAGGGAGGGTGAGGGAGAGTGAGGGAGGGGTGAGGAGGGTGAGGGGAGGTAGGGAGAGGAGGGAGGGGTGAGGGAGGTGAGGGGAGGGGTGGAGGAGGGTGGGAGGGGAGAGGGAGGGGAGAGGAGGGAGGGGTGAGGGAGGGGTGAGGGGAGGGTGAGGGAGAGTGAGGGGAGAGGAGGAGGGGAGGGAGAGGAGGGAGAGGAGGGAGGGGTGAGGGAGGGTGAGGGAGGGTGAGGGAGGGTGAGGAGGGTGAGGGAGAGTGGTGAGGGTAGAGAGACACGACCTAAATCTCCCCACTTCCTCTACCTTCCCTCCTTCCCCTCCTCCCCTCCCCTCCCTCAACAGGCATAAGGGAGGGTACAGACAGACAGACACAGTACAGCAGACAGGCAGACAGACAGCAGACCTCTGGCTCAGTGTCTGTTAATGGCCTTACTGCTGTAGAGAGAGAGAGAGAGAGAGAGAGAGACTGAATTTTTCTCTCTCTCTCTCTCCTAAGCTGAGATAAGAGAAAGCTCTCCTACGTCAAGCTTTGTAGTAGAGAAATCCTGTCCCACTGATATGGTGTATTGAGGGAAGCTTAGTGGGAGGAGGGAGGAGGAGGAGGAAGAGGAAGAAGGAAGAGGAAGAGGAAGAGGAAGAAGAGAGAGAGAGAGAGAGAGAGAGTATCTGAGAATTCACATCTCAGTAAACTGTAAACAACATACCAGCCAATGAAAAAACAGCACAGCAACCACCTAACCAATGAGAAACAAGATCCATATACCTAGTCTCACCTTCCGGATAGACCTGATCTCCTATTGGCTATAGAAACCCCATATTCTCTCATGTGATTGGTTGATCTGTGACGTAGTTCAATTTTTCGTCATAGATGGCGTTACTTGACGCTGTACAACAACCACCACCACCACCACAACAACAACAACAGGTGGATGGAATATTGGTAATATGTTTAATTAGCACCAATTACCTCACTAATTATTATCATGCCTTAATTACCCTCGTTAAGGAAGAGCTTAGAGGCGTGATAACAGGAGAGAGAGAGAGAGAGAGAGAGAGAGAGAGAGAGAGAGAGAGAGAGACATTACGAGAAGCTACAATTTGTGCAGTGTGTGTGTGTGTGTGTGTGTGTGTGTGTCTCAATTATTCCGTGTGTGTCTAGCCTCTCTCTCTCAGTGGGGTCAACATTTCCATTTTCTCAATTGTTGTTGTTGTTCAAGATGTGACGTCAGAGAAGCAGGTGTACATGATAATGAATTCAAGAGTTCCAGGTGAATAACTGATAAGGTAGTGAAGTAACCCTGGGTACACATACATACATACATACATACAATACATACATACATACAATACATACAATACATACATACATACACACACAACTTAATCTAAAAACAAGGTCCATTTTAACCCCACCTGACCCTTTGATAATGTTAATTTATGTGGAATAATGGAGAGAGGGGGGGGAAGGAGGAGGAGGGGAGGGGAGAGGGGGGACACACACACACAGCCACGCCCCCACGCCTCAGCCACGCCCACGCCATTAAACACTATGTGTAGGTTAGGTTCAGTACACGATAAACTCTGCTCATGAGGCCTAGTAACGAGCCCCCCAGTCTGGATAGCCTATTACTACTGCTAGGAGGAAGAGGAGAGGAAGAGGAAGAGGAGAGGAAGGAGGAAGAGGGGAAGAGAGGAAGGAAGAGGAAGAGAGAGGAGGAGGAAGAGGAGGAAGAGGAGGAAGAAAACATCCATCTGACCGAATTTTCCTCCCTTTCTCTCTCCTTCCTTCTCTCCTTCCTTCCTCCCTCCTCTCCCTTCCTCCCTTCTCTCTCTCTATCTCTCTCCCTGGCGCGATAGTTGAGGGTCTTTGAAGTTAGCTCACACACACACACACACACACACATGTACACACACCCTGTTGTTCCTTACAGGTGTGTAGTGTATATTAAGTCCAGGTATCTCTCTCTCTCTCTTACGTGTCTGTTTTTTGCATGTTGAAAGAAAGAAAGAGAGAGAAAGAAGAGAGAAAAAGGATGACCCTTTATTTTATCTTTTAAGAGATACTTTGTGTAAACCGGATCTATGGCACTTCAACACACACACACACACACACACACACACACACACACACACACACACACCCACACACACACACACACCCACACACACACACACCACACCTAATGTGTTGTGGAAGATCTGATGAGAAAGTTTGTTGGATTAGCAGCCTGTCCCCAGCCGTCAGGGGAGAGAGAGTATAGGTATGGAAGGTGTGGAGTAATCTGGAAGGGGTCTGGAAGGTGGGAGTAATCTGGAAGGGGTGTGGGAAGGTGTGGAGTAATCTGGAAGTGTGGAAGGTGTGAAGTAATCTGAAGGGGTGTGGAAAGTGTGAAGTAATCTGGAAGGTGGAAGGTGTGGAGTAATCTGAAGGGTGAAGTGATCTGGAATGGTCTGAGAGGGTATGGATGGATCTAAAATGATCTGGAAGGTCTGGAAATGATCTGGATGGGGTCTGGAAGGGTCTGGAAGGGGTTATTATTTGGTTATCGATGGGAGGGAGGGACAGATGGGAAGGGGAGACGACCCGCAGCCTCATCATGGAACAGATTGACTGAACGCGACAAACAATTATGTGTGTGTGTGTGTGTGTGTGTGGAAGAGGTGGGAGAGAGACGGTCATATGTATGTATGTATGTTCAATTATCTTTTGTTTTTTCTGTATATATATATTGATACAAACTTTAGTTCTTGTTTTATTTAGGTGTTTGTTTGTCCGTCTGTTTGCTTGTGTCTCTGTGTTTGTTTGCCTGTGTTTGTGTGTTTGGTTAGAGGGACATGTACCTAACCTAGATGATATTGTTAGTCAATTCTAACTCTCTCTCAGGTACAGGTATATCAACAACCACTACTACCACCACCACCACTACCACAATCCAATCGAGAAATATTAATTACTTTACACAGAACTAGAACCCAAGATGTCGACCCTTAATTAACTCCTAAATCCCTTTGAAGGATTTAGGGAATGATTTTAGGGTATTTTAAGGTATTTTAGGGAATTTTAAGGTATTTTAGGGTATTTTAGGAAATTTTTAGGGTATTTTAAGGTATTTTAGGGAATTTTAAAGGGTGAGAGAGAGATCGACTCATCAAGGTAAGTAATTAATGGTCTTATCAGGGAGTGCCACCTGTCCAGTCTGGCGGATTGGTTCCTTCTGTTGATTACGTGTAGCTGAGGTCCTGGGTTCGAGGTGGTGGTGGTGGTGGTGGTTGGTGGTGGTTGTGGTGGTAGTGGTGGGTGGTGGTGGGGTGTGGGGTGTGGTGGTGGTGGTGGTGGTGGTAGTGGTTGGTGGTGGTGGTGGTGGTGGCTGTGTGGTAGTAGTGGTGGTGGTGGTGTGGTGGTGGTGGTGGCTGTACACAAAACTTTGATTCTTTTCACTACACACACACACACACACACACACACACACATACACACACATCGTTAAGGTGTGTGTGTGTGTATTTCATCCACTACACATACAGGTCACAGTTCACCAGGTACAGGTCAAAGGCCCAGGTCATCTAGAAGTATTTCACCAGAATACAAAAAGCAATTTCATTTTCAATTTATTTATCTGACATATCAATTCTTTCACCTAACCTAACCTAACCCACCCTAACCTAACCTAACCCCACAGGTGAAATATATATACGATTCCTCATTAGAAAAACAAAATCAAACACTAGACGGGTGTTTTAAATACTGTGTTTTTATTTGTATATTTAGGTCAAACACAAACGAGAAGCCTCAATTATATCATTCGTAAAGAAACACAAAAAATATTTAATTCTTTATCAAACGCCTTTGTTATTGAAGACTTTCCAATGGAGATATTACTCACAATGTTGCAATGTTGAAACCAATTTGGAGTTCTTTTAAAATAGCGTCAAAAACACGACTTGTTCTCGTTTTTACCTGACCTGACCTGACCCTGACCCTGACCTGACCAGACCGACCTGACCTGACCTGACCTAAAACAGTGTATTTGTGTGTTTTTGAGTCGAGTTTGTTAGAAGAGTTTTCTTTCTTTCTCTCTCTCTCTCGTTAAATATATCCTCGCCAGGTAATTAACAGCCTAATCACCATTAACTTGACCTCTCTCACCTGAGTTTGATAGCTTATTAAGTGTCTCGGGTTAATACAGTGCTAGGCTCTTAGGGGGAGTAATACAGTGCTATACTCGGTGTTAAGAACGGTGTTTATGGGTGGTAATTATAGGGGAGTTTAACCTAACCTAACCTAAACAGGTATGAGAGAGAGAGAGAGAGAGAGAGAGAGAGAGAGAGAGAGAGAGAGAGAGAGAGAGCACAGGAATTCTCTTCAGTAATGAATATTCATAGCAGGTGTGGTAGGTGGCAGGTG
>NW_024715545.1:139733-159829 GCF_018991925.1 Homarus americanus
CCAGGTCTGGTTTGATGACAATGACCCGGCAATCAATGTACTCATCGATGATAAACGAGCTGCTTTAACTGACTGGCAGAGCAACCCTCAGTCTCGGACCACAGCTGATACCTCTCACAAGAAGAAAGTGGCGGCCCAGAGGGAACTTCTCAAACTAATGAACGACTGGTTTAAAAATAAAACATGTGAAGGACAAACACTTGCACATCAACACAAGATGCGCGAATGTTTCAATTCCACTAAAACATTTTATGGGCCAATCACCCGTGGCACAGCCCCCCTCCGCTCATCTGACGGTAACCTCTAATTAAAGACGATGAAGGCCTCCTTCAGTGCTGGAAAGAGCACTACCGTTCACTGCTCAACCGAAACACTGATGTGGATGTCCTGACTACCCAGCAGGTCCCCAGCATCCAGAGCTGACCCACCTCAGCTATCCTCCAGGACCTGATGGAATCCTGGCCGAGGTGTATAAAACAGGAGGACCTCTACTTACTAGCCGTTCCCCACTCTCTCCTGGAGAATATATGGGAAAAGGACTACAAACCGAGGCAGACAAGCACCAACGCCGGAAAGACGCTGCCACCGCCCTCCTGCACTAGATGTAGCCCCCCACACATGCAGCCTCTGTGATCGACTCTGCCGGTCCTGTATCGGCCTCTTTAGTCACCTCAGAACTCACCAACGAAGGTGACATCCTTAATAACTCATATCATTGTATCATAGCTGTGTGTGTGTGTGTGTGTGTGTGTGTGTGTGTCTCACCGTCTCTCACCGTCTCTCCCTCACAGGTCAGGACAATGATGAACGTAACTCTTCTCTCAGCTGTGTCTATACTACTCGGGAGACACGAATCATTAAGTACGTCACCTGGGTACACCTGTGAGGGGCCCACACCACTGTTCCTGAGGGCCCCCTGTGTCTACCTGTCTCTCCTCCCACCCGATGACAACCTGAATAAACTACTAAGCTTAACATGGCCAAGATTAGGTGAGGTTTGGGTGTGGGGGTGGGGGGGAGGTGTGTGGGGGAGGTGGGGATGGTGTGGGGGTGTGTACACACACACACACACACCACATTCCTTCCCCACAAACATCCCCCACACACATCCCCCACACACATCCCACACACAGACAGTTCCTGGTACAAGAGGCGGTGGATGGAGGGCGAGAGATCGTCCTCAACTGAAGAAGGCCCTCAAACACAGCACGACAGATCTTCGTTTCCTGCAGATGACAATGATGGCGGCACATCCCTCAACCAGTAACGCGTATCACCACTGATGTCATAGAGTAAGTGTGTTAGGGATGTGTTGATGAGGATGTGGTTCTGGATGTGTTCTGAGTGTGTTCTGAGTATTAGGGATGTGTTCTGAGTGTGTTCTGAGTATTAGGGATGTGTTCTGAGTATTAGGGATGTGTTCTGAGTGTGTTCTGAGTATTAGGGATGTGTTCTGAGTGTGTTCTGAGTATTAGGATGTGTTTCTGGTGTGTTCTGAGTATTAGGATGTGTTCTGAGTGTGTTCTGAGTATTAGGGATGTGTTCTGAGTGTGTTCTGAGTATTAGGGATGTGTTCTGAGTGTGTTCTGAGTATTAGGGATGTGTTCTGAGTGTTAGGATGTGTTGATGTATTCCAAGGCTTGTTTTGAGAGAGAGAGAGAGAGAGAGAGAGGAGAGGATGAATTTTCGTTATTTAAAAATATCAATAATAATCTGTCTCTCTCTCCCTCTCTCTCTCTTCACCTTATAGCTTACCACCACGCTCTCTCTATTTCAGACACAGAGAGAACTTGAAGAGATAATGATGAAAGAAAGACTCCATCTACAGAAGGACTCAGCATCGTACTCACATCAAGCTTTAAATAATGAGTACAAGATGACGTCAAAAGAGCTCTCTCATACGGGTCATGTTATTGATTACTGTACTCAGAGAATTGCTGATGTAAGTGAATTTTCTGTCTAATTTTTGTGTATATTTTTATTTAGGTCTATTTTTTGATTTATTTCTGTCTATTTCTGTAAATTTTTTCTTTATTTCTGTCCATTTTGTCGAGTTCTGTCTATTTCTGTCTAATTGTGTCTGTCAATATCTGCCTCATACTGGGTATATTATTACATACACACTCTGTCTGTCTGTCTGTCTGTCTGTCTGTCTGTCTGTCTCTCCTACACGACCCTAACACCACCACTACCACTACCACCCCAACTCCCTCAGATTCAACCTGGACAAGATTCAGCTTAACTTCGACATCCAAAGCTTCGAGGCTCCTAAGCAGTGTGAGGAGGAGAGAATTAAGCTGACTAGAGAAGCTTGTAGCCCCGAGCAACCGTATAGGAACCAAGATGGCAGCTGTAATAATCTGCCAAACCAGGAGAAAGGGCGAGTTTTACGCCTTTTATACGCCTCGTGGCTTCAGATTTTGGTGATGGTGAGTGGGGGGGGGGGAAGGGTGGGGAAGGGTGGGGAAGGGTGGGGGATGGGTGGGGGGGAAGGGTGGGATGGTGGGGAAGGGTGGGGGATGGGTGGGGAAGGGTGGGGATGGGTGGGGATGGTGGGGATGGTGGGGGAAGGGTGGGATGGTGGGAAGGGTGGGATGGTGGGAAGGGTGGGGGATGGGTGGGGATGGTGGGGATGGTGGGGAAGGGTGGGATGGGTGGGGGAAGGGGTGGGGATGGGTGGGGAAGGGTGGGGATGGGTGGGGGGCAGGAGGCAGGGGGCGGGTTGGTGTGTGGTGCTGCCAGTGTGTGTGAGGTGTGTGTGTGTCTGTGTACAAGTCATTACACCTGGCCATAACACCTGTCTCACTAATTACAGGTGTGAAGTCATTAGAGGGCATCAGACGGTAACAGTTGCCAAATGCCCGTCTAGTGAGTACTACTGTCAACCTACAGGTGAGTACAGACACACACACACACACACACACACATTTCTAAGTTACTTTACATCTAATTTATTATCATCAAAAATCACGAAATATTTTACCATAACTTAAATGTTTATAAGTAACTCCTAGCTTTAACCTAACTAACCTCTCTCATCTGGTCAGCCCTCCTGTCTAAATATTCTCCACATGAGCTTTGGACAGTTCCTGGAGCACGACCTGACAGAGACTCCAATGAGTAAAGGTAAGTTTGTACAGGTGTGTGTGTGTGTGTGTGTACAGTGTGTGTGTGTGTGTGTGTGTGTGTACTAACTTCACTCTACGATACAGGAGTCAACGGCAGTACAATACCCTGCTGTCGGGAGGCGGGGCAGGACTTCAGGCACCCCCTACACCCTCAATGCGCCCCTATCGGCATCACCTCCCCCGACGCCTTCTACACCCCTTACGGAGTCACCTGTATGGAGTTTGTGCGGTCCTTACCTGCCGACAGATGTACCTTAGGTGAGTATACAGGTGTACAGGTGGGTGTTCAGGTGAGTATACAGGTGTACAGGTGATTATGCAGGTGTATTGGTGCGTCTACAGGTGAGTATGCAGGTGTACAGGTGCGTCTACAGGTGAGTATGCAGGTGTACAGGTGCGTCGACAGGTGAGTATGCAGGTGTACATGTGCGTGTACAGGTGAGTATGCAGGTGTACATGTGCGTCTACAGGTGAGTATGCAGGTGTACAGGTGCGTCTACAGGTGAGTATGCAGGTGTACAGGTGCGTCTACAGGTGAGTATGCAGGTGTACAGGTGCGTCTACAGGTGTGTATGCAGGTGTACAGGTGCGTCTACAGGTGTGTATGCAGGTGTACCTTATCGAAGTATACACAGGTGTTGGTATATTAAGGAAGTAAAAATTAAATGACCAGTATATACGTGTTAATTAACAATAAAATCCCGGTAAAATAACTTCAATTGTCACAAACTCCCGGTAAAATAACTTCAATTGTCACAAACTCCCGGTAAAATAACTTCAATTGTCACAAACTCCCGGTAAAATAACTTCAATTGTCACAAACTCCCGGTAAAATAACCCAAATTTCATAAAACCACGAGAAAACAACTTCAATGCCGTTAAAATAACTTAAAACCCCCTGTAAAACAAAAGCAAATACCTCTTAAAATAACCCCAACAATTACCGGTCAAATAACCCACAATCCCGGTCACATAACACAAATTCCCGATCAAATAACCCACAATTCCGGTCAAATAACCCACATTCCCGATCACATAACACAAATTCCCGATCAAATAACCCACAATTCCGGTCAAATAACCCACAATCCCGGTAAAATAACCCACAATCCCGGCAAAATAACCCACAATCCCGGCAAAATAACCCACAATCCCGGTAAAATAACACAAATTCCCGGTCAAATAACACATAAATCTTTCTCCTCAGGGCCAAGACAACACCTAAATCAGCTTAACTCGTATATAGACGGCGAAAGCATCTACGGGAACTCACTGAAGGAAACTGCTGAACTGAGAACTTTTCAGAATGGACTACTGAAAACTCAGGTGAGGTTCTGTCTGTCTGTCTGTCTGTCTGTCTCTGCCTGTCTCAACCCACCACCATTATATCTCACGATCTCTCACCTACAGTTATCAAGAGACGGTACTGAGCTCCTGAGCCCCAACAAGAACTTAAGTGGCTGTAATGTGCCTGAACTGAGCGCCAAGGGAGAGTTCTGTTTTAAGGCGGGTAAGTGTCCCTCTGTCTCTCTCTCTCTCTGTCTCTCTCTCTCTGTCTCTCTCTCTATCTATCTAACCAAACCTAACGTAGTCTAACCGAACCTAACGTAGTCTAACCAAACCAAACCTAACCTAACCCTAACCAAACCTAACGAAAACCCAACCAAAACCTAACCAAACTCTCATGTTCGTCAGGCGATGGACGAGTGAACGAACAAATTATGCTGGTGGTAGTAACGGCAGTGTGGGCGAGAGAACACAACCGCCTGGCGAAGATACTGGCGAAGCTCAACGCTCACTGGAACGATGAGAGAATATTTCAAGAGGCGAAGAGAATTCTCGTGGGAGAACTTCAACAAGTGACCTATAATGAATACCTGCCTCCAGTGATAAGTGAGAGAGAGAGAGAGAGAGAGTGAGAGAGAGAGAGAGAAAGAGAGAGAGAGAGAGAGAGAGAGAGAGAGAGAGAGAGAGAGAGAGAGAGAGAGAGAGAGAGAGAGAGAGAGTGTATTTCTCACAAACTAATCCAAATATTTACACAAGTCATAAATGAATTCAATACACCTGTACCCACCTGTAATACACCTATAACAAACCAATATAACACCTGTAGCACCTATAACACACCTGTAACACACCTGTCATGTACTCAACAGGCCCCCGACTCATGGAAGCAGCTGGACTCAACACAGGTACAGACGGCCATCAAACGACTGATTACAATGAGAATATTGACCCTTCCATCACTACTGAGTTCGCTACAGGTGCCTTTAGATTCGGCCACACGCAAGTTACTGTAAGTGTGTGCGTGCGTGTGTGTGTGTGTGTGTGTGTGTGTGTGTGTGTGTTTTACGACTTACATAAAAAGTTCTTCTCATACAGGATATCTTGATGGAAGTAGCCAAGGATGGGGGCACAAGAAGTCGTGACTACAGCAGTGTATTATTTGACCCGTTCCCTCTGTACCTACCTGGCACACCTGAGCGGTTAACGAGAGGAGCCATGAGCCAATCAGCGGGCAAGGTCAGGAGTGGCGCGTCTAAAGAGGTGAGTGATTGGTTCATTGACAGTCGTTTAGGTTTGGTTAGGTCATGTCAGAACAGGTCAGCTGAGGTCATAATACGTCAGATTAGGTTAGATCAGGTCAGATTAAGCTAAATTAGGTTAAAATAGCTCAATTTAACCCTACTTATGTTTTTTTCAGGTCAAATGGAAGATGTCTCGTGGCATGAAACAGTTAGGGTCAGGTCAACTGAGGTCATAATACGTCAGATTAGGTCAGATCACGTCAGAATAAGCTAAATTAGGTTAAAATAGCTCAATTTAACCCTACTTATGTTTTTGCAGGTCTCAGGGAAGCTGTTTCGCGGCATGAAACAGTTCGGGCTTGACCTTCTGGCCCTGAACATACAACGTGGTCGTGATCATGGGATTCCAGGATACGTCAGGCACAGAATGGCTTGTGGTCTGACACCTGTGAAGAGTTTTGATGACCTAACACCTGATATTGAAGCTAAGGTGTTGGAGAGTCTCAAGAAGGTGTACAGGTGAGTGATAGTTAAGGTACAGAGAGGGACCTAACCAACCCTAACCTAACCTAACCTAACCAACCCTAACCTAACCCCAACCTAACCTAACCAAAACCCTAACCAAACTCTAACCAAACCCTAACCAAACCCTAACCCTCATTAATACAGGTTAATTAAGAACTACCTGCAGCACTTTCACCTGTCAAATAATTCATTACCTGAGAAGACAAAAATTAGACAGATTTGGCGGGGGGGGGATATTTTACGTGTGTCTGTCTGTCTATCTGTCTACCTATCTACCTAACCTAACCTAACCTACCTCCCTACCTAACCTCCCTCCCTCCCTCCAGGAAAGTTGAGGACATAGACCTATTCGTAGGAGCCCTGGCGGAGAAACACGTCTCAGGTGGCGCCGTGGGGCCGACTTTTGCCTGCATCTTAGCGGATCAATTCGTTAGAGCCAAAATTGGTGATCGATACTGGTTTGAGTATGGTGATTCGCCTGGTGCTTTTACTGTAGGTAAGTGAGTGGGGGAGGGGTGGGGATGAGTGGGGAGGGGTGGGGATGAGGGGAGGGGATGGGAGGGGAGGGGTGGGGAGGTGGGATGAGGATGAGGGGGGGGTGGGAGAGGGGAGGGGTGGGGATGAGTGGAGGGGTGGGGATGAGTGGGGAGGGGTGGGGATGAGGGGGATGAGTGGGAGGGGATGAGTGGGGAGGTGGGGTGTGGGGTGTGGGTGGGTGGGTGAGAGAGAGAGAGAGACAGTGTGTATATATGAAAAAAAAATTTTCTTTCCTCTCTCTCTCTCTCTCTATCTCTCTCACTATCTCTCTCTGTCTCTCTCACTATCTCTCACTATCTCTCTCCCTGCCATAGGTCAACTGAGAGAACTACAACAAGTCTCCTTCTCTCGAATTCTCTGCGATAATGTAAGGGAATTGACTCAAGTTCAACGCTGGTCAATGGAAGTTCTGAGTCCCTTCAACCCGCTCGTGGCCTGTGAGTCTAAGTGCATCCCGAGGCTAAATCTGGACCTTTGGAAAGAGGAATATTAAATACCTTTGGAGTGTGTGGTACCAAACCTAACCAAACCTAACCAAAACCTAACCAAACCTAACCAAAACCTAACCAAACTCTAACCAAACCTAACCTAACCCTAACCAAACTCTAACCAAACCCTAACCTAACCAAATTCCAATATATAAATAACTATATTTTTTTCCAAAGTTTTCAAAGTTTTTATTTTATCGAGTTAAAAAAATTGATTATTGTTAAAAAATTAAATGTTTTTATTTAATTTATGACCAAAATAAAATTAATTGAAGTTTGTGTTTTTGATGTGAATAAAAATATGAATTAAAGCTGTTGGTTTGTTTTCCTCTCTCTCTCTCTCTCTCTCTCTCTCTTTTTCTGGCCAAAGTTTTGTGATAAATTTTGCTTTTGTGAGATAACTTTTATTATTTCTCCTTCCTCTCTCTCTCTCTCTCTCTCTCTCTCCACCAGAGGAACGTTTGAATGCCGTACCTCCTGAGCCCTCTCATTCCCTCTCATTCCCTCTCACTCACTCACACAAGCACCCTCACTCTAATTCCCTCTCACTCAACGTCATACACTCACCCCCCCTCTCTCTGTCTCTCTCAGTAGATGTCTCACTGTGTCTCTCACCCTGACACCTATCTCACTATCTCACCTCTTATCTGTCTGTCTGTCTGTCTGTGTCTGTCTGTCTGTCTGTCTGTCTTTCGTGGTGATGATAATAACAATAACAATAATAATAATAATAATAACAATAACAATAACAACAATAATAATAATAATAATAATAATAATAATAATAATAATAATAAAACAGAAAATAAAAAAAATACCGAAAAATATGAAAAAGTCTTAAAAAAAATATCTAAAACTTTTGGGGTAAAATGAAAAAAAAATGGAATTAAAAGATGAAAGATTATGTTTAAAACTGTTGATCTTATGTATGTATGTATGTATGTGCCACCTGTATGTATGTATGTATGTATGTATGTATAAGAACATAAGGAGTCTGCAATAGGCCAGTTGACCTGTTCATGGCAGCTCCTGTCGAGAGTTACTCCCACTCTCTATCATCCATGAATCTATCCAGCCTCCTTTTGAAACTTTCCAGCGTTCCAGCACTTACTACAAAGTTGCTAAGCTTGTTCCACTCGTCCACTACCCTATCTAGCCTCCTTTTAAAACTTTCCAGCGTTCCAGCACTTACTATAAGGTTGCTAAGCTTGTTCCACTCGTCCACCACCCTATCTAGCCTCCTTTTAAAACTTTCCAGCGTTCCAGCACTTACTATAAGGTTGCTAAGCTTGTTCCACTCGTCCACCACCCTATCTAGCCTCCTTTTAAAACTTTCCAGCGTTCCAGCACTTACTACAAAGTTGCTAAGCTTGTTCCACCTGTCCACCACCCTATCTAGCCTCCTTTTTAAAACTTTCCAAAGGTTCCAGCACTTACTTTCACAAAAGTTGCTGCTTGTTGCACTGTCCACCAATTTATCTAGCCTCCTCTCCTTTTTAAAACTTTCCAGTTCCAGCACTTACTTACAAAGTTGCCAAGCTTGTTGCACTTCCGTCCACCACCCTATTCAGCCTCCTCTTTAAAATCCTTCCAGCGTTCCAGCACTTACTACAAAGTTAAGCTGGTTCCACCTGTCCACCACCCTATCTTAGCCTCCTTTTAAAACTTTCCAGCGTTCCAGCACTTACTACAAAGTTAAGCAAGCTTGTTCCACTCGTCCACCAATTCTATCTAGCCTCCTTTCTTTTTAAAACTTTCCAGCGTTCCAGCACTTACTACAAGGTTGCTGCTTTTGTTCCACCTGTCCACCAATTCTATCTAGCCTCCTTTTAAAACTTTCCAGCGTTCCAGCACTTACTACAAGGTTGCTAAGCTTGTTCCACTCGTCCACCACCCTATCTAGCCTCCTTTTAAAACTTTCCAGCATTCCAGCACTTACTACATAGTTGCTAAGCTTGTTCCACTCGTCCGCTAATCTGTTCCCTACACTCTTTCAAGACTCAGGAAAAATTTCATCCGGCCCTGGGGATTTTGTATTCTTTAGTTTATTTATCTTCTTCAGAACATCCTCTTTTCTGATAGTGATATTCTTTAATTTCTCTTCTTTATTTCCCTTAAATATCAGTTCCACCTCTGGAATTTCATCGCAAATTTCCTATGTGAAAACTGATAAGTAGCTGCTGTTCAATGCCCTGCTTGTTTCTCCACTACCATTGATCACTTCCCCCCTCCCTGACTTTAAAGGCCCAACTTTGTCCTTGACCTTTGTCCTATATACCTGGAAAAATCCCTTGAGATTCGCCTTGGATTCTCTTGCTATCCTGACTTCATAGTCCCTCTTTGCTTTCCTTACATTTTCCTTAACATTCCTAGATAGTTTATTATACCTGTTTCTGAGCTGCTCCTTCCCTCCCTTTAATTTATTATGTTTGTGTGTATGTATTATTATTATTATTGTAGACAGACAGACAGAGAGATAGACAGACAGACAGACAGAGATAAACAGACAGACAGACAGAGAGATAAACAGACAGACAGACAGAGATAAACAGACAGGCAGACAGACAGGGTTACTTTAGGCCCCGTCTTTTCAGTACTAGTGAATGCGTCTCATTTAAGTGAGTGGTGAGAGAGAGAGAGAGAGAGAGAGAGAGAGGGCTTCTGATCCAACACATGACTGATTTCTCCTTATTCATCTGTCAAGAACACTCTCTCTCTTCTTCTCTTCTCTCTCTTCTCTCTCTCTCTCTCTCTCTATTCTCTCTCTCTCTCTCTCTCTCTCTCTATTCTCTCACTCTCTCTCACTCTCTCTCACAAGGTAATCATAACTTGTCAATGAGTTTTGGTTTTCGGATTTTGGGTCGAGAGAATTATTGATAGTGAGAGGTGAGGGAGAGAGGTGAGGGAGAGGTGAGGGGAGAGGTGAGGGGAGAGAGAGGGAGGGGGGAGGTGAGGGAGAGAGGTGAGGGGGAGGTGGGGGAGAGGTGGGAGGGGAGAGGTGAGGGAGAGAGGTGAGGGGAGAGAGGTGAGGGAGAGAGGTGAGGGAGAGAGGGAGGGGGGAGAGGTGAGGGAGAGAGGTGGAGGGGAGAGGTGAGGGGGGAGAGGTGAGGGGGAGAGGTGAGGGGAGATGAGGGGGAGAGGTGAGGGGGGAGAGGGGAGGGGGGAGAGGTGAGGGGAGAGAGGTGGGAGGGGAGGTGAGGGAGAGAGGGGAGGGGAGAGGTGAGGGAGAGAGGTGAGGGAGAGGGAGGGGAGAGAGGGAGGGGAGAGAGGTGGGAGGGAGAGAGGTGAGGGGAGAGGTGAGGGGAGAGGTGAGGGGAGAGTGGGGAGGGGGAGAGGTGGAGGGAGAGAGGTGAGGGGAGAGAGGTGAGGGGGAGAGGTAGGGAGAGGTGAGGGGGGAGAGGTGAGGGGGGGAGAGGTGAGGGAGAGAGGTGAGGGGAGAGAGGTGAGGGGAGAGAGGTGAGGGAGAGAGGTGGAGGAGAGAGGTGAGGGAGAGAGGTGAGGGAGAGAGGTGAGGGGGGGGAGAGAGGAGGGGGGAGGGGAGGGGGAGAGGTGAGGGGGAGGGGTGAGGGGAGAGGTGAGGGGAGAGAGGGGTGAGGGGGGAGAGGTGAGGGGAGAGAGGTGGAGGGGAGAGGTGAGGGAGAGAGGTGAGGGGGGAGAGGTGAGGGAGAGGTGGGGAGGGGTGAGGGAGAGAGGTGAGGGGAGGGGAGAGAGAGGGGTGGAGGGGGAGAGGTGAGGGAGAGAGGTGGAGGGGGGGAGAGAGGGGGGAGAGTGGAGGGGGAGGTGAGGGGAGAGAGGTGAGGGAGAGGGGTGAGGGAGAGGGGTGAGGGAGAGAGGTGGGGAGGGGAGAGGGGTGAGGGGAGAGGGGTGAGGGGGAGGGGTGAGGGGAGAGAGGTGAGGGGGAGAGAGGGGAGAGGTGAGGGAGAGAGGTGAGGGAGAGAGGGGAGGGAGAGAGGGGGGGAGAGGTGAGGGGAGAGGAGGGGGAGAGTGAGGGGAGAGAGGGAGGGGAGAGGTGAGGGGAGAGGTGAGGGGAGAGTGAGGGGGAGGGGGTGAGGGAGAGAGGTGAGGGGGGAGGGGTGAGGGGAGGGGTGGAGGGGAGGGTGAGGGGGGAGAGAGGGGGAGAGGTGAGGGGAGAGGAGGGGAGAGGAGGGAGAGGTGAGGGGGGGGAGAGGAGGGGGGGAGAGGTGAGGGAGAGAGGTGAGGGGAGAGAGGTGAGGGAGAGAGGGTGAGGGGGAGGAGAGGTGAAGGAGAGGAGGGGGGAGGTTAGGGAGAGAGGTGAGGAGAGGTTGGGGAGAGAGGTGAGGAGAGATATTGGTTCACGACTCATATGAATTCAACATGACTCCTCCTCCCCCTCCTCCGACCCCCTCTCCCCCTCCCCTCACCTCATTAAATTCCGCCTCAAGTCACTGTTATGTTTTGTATACCATTATTCAAGCTTTTTACTAGCTTTTGCCTCTTCAAGCTTTCCTGTTTAGCTTTTTTGTAATCATTGATACTTTTGTTAGCTTTTTGTCATAGGTTAGGCCAGGTCAGGCCAGGTCAGGCTGTGGTCAGGTCATGTTAGGTCATGTCAGGTGGTCATGTTAGGTTAGGTAGATTAGATCAGGCTAGGCATGTCAAATCAGGTCAAATCAGTGTGGCTGTAGGGTCAGGTCAAATTGCAAGATCAGGTCAGGTCAGGTCAAATTAGGTGTCATGTTAGGTTAGATTAGATCAGATCAGGTCATGTTAGGTCAGGTCAAATCAGGTCACATCATGTTAGGTCAGGTCAAATTAGGTCAGGTCAGGTCAGGTCAGGTTAAGAAACTATACAAACTTTTATACTTTCTCTTGAAGTAAACTTTTTATCCAATGTCTTCAGTTATCGGATCAGGTAACCGATACTTGAAGCCTAAAATATCGGGTGTAAATATCGGGTGTCTGTCTGCCGATACCCAGCTTGAATATATCTTTAGTGAGAGACAGACAGACAGAGACAGACAGACAGAGAGAGAGACAGACAGACAGACAGACAGACAGAGACAGAGCAGACAGACAGACAGACAGACAGACAGACAGACAGAGACACAGACAGACAGAGAGACAGACAGACAGACGAGAGACACAGACAGACAGACAGGAGAGATATATGTGGATCTTTACTGTAGATTTTTGCTATTTTTCTGTCAATTTCCCTTCCATATCTGTCTATTATCTCTCCATATCCGGCTATTTAACCCCCAAATCCGGCTATTTTTCACCGCTATATCCGGCTATTTAACCGGCAGGGATATAATCCGGTCTCCCTACACTAAACCGGACTAAGTGTGTGTTTAGGAGGCTTTGGGGTGATGCCTGTCTGTCTGTCTGTCTGTCTGCTCGTCTGTCTGTTCTCTTCTGTTCTGTTGTCTGTCTGTCTGTTCGTCTTCTCTGTCTGTCTGTCTGTCGTCTGTCTGTCTTCGTCTGTCTGTTCTCTGTCTGTCTGTCTGTCTGTCTCTCTCTGTCTGTCTGTCTGCTCTCTGTCTGTCTGTCGTCTGTCTGTTCTCTCTGCCTGTCTGTCTGTCTGTCTCTCTCTCTCTGCCTGTCTGTTCGTCTGTCTGTCTGTCGTCTTCTGTCTGTCTGTCTGTCTGTCTGTCTGTCTGTCTCTGTCTGTCTGTCTGTCCTCTGTCTTCTGTCTGTCTGTCTGTCTCTGCCTGTCTGTCTGTCTGTCTGTCTGTCTGTCTCTGTCTGTCATAGGCTGCATCTGGGGCCCATAGAATCGTTAAGAGGTCAAGTTACATTTCCTGTGATAATATGCTGGCTAGTTGTAACACCACACGCACACACACACACACACGCGCACTCAATATTTTACAGTATTTTATATATGCAGGAGTCAGCGCTGTAAATTAAATTATAAAACAGTAAAATATATATAAAGGTGTGGTGAAGAGTGGTGGTGGTGGTTGGTTGGTGGTGTGGTGGTGGTGGTGGTGGTGGTGGTGAGTTGGTTTGGTGGTGGTGATTGATTGAGTTGTGTTGGTTGTGTTGGTTGTGGTGGTTGGTGGTGGTTGGTTGGTGGTGGTGGTTGGTGGTGGTGGTGGTGTTGGTTGTGGTGGTGGTGGGGTTGGTTGATTGGTTGGTGGTTGGTTGATTGGTTGGTGGTTGGTGTTGGTGGGGTTGGTGGTTGGTTGATTGGTGGTGGTTGGTTGGTGGTTGTGGTTGGTGGTGGGTGGTTGGTTGATTGAGTTGTTGGTGGTGGTGTGATTGAGTTGAGTTGAGTTGGTTGGTTGGTTGAAGTTGGTTGGTGGTTGTGTTGAGTTGTTGGTTGAGTTGGTTGAGTTGAGTTGGTTGGTTGGTTGGTGGTGGTGTTTGGTGGTTGGTTGTTGAGTTGTTTGAGTTGGTTGGTTGGTTGGTTGGTTGAGTTGGTTGGTGGTGGTTGGTGGTGGTGGTTGGTTGTTGGTTGGTGGTGGGTTGGTGTGATTGGTTGAGTTGGTTGGAGTTGGTTGGTTGATTGGTTGGTTGGTTGGTGGTGATTGGTTGAGTTGGTTGAGTTGGGGTGGTGGTGGTTGGTGGTTGGTTGATTGGTTGGTTGGTGATTGGTGTGGTTGTGGTGGTGGTGGTTGGTGGTTGGTGGTGGTGGTGTTGGTTAATTGATGGAGTTGGTTGTATTGGTGGTTGGTTGAGTTGAGTTGATTGGTTGGTGATTGGTTAGTTGGTTGTGTTGATGGGTGGTGGTTAGTTGAGTTGGTTGGTGTGGTGGTGGTGGTTGGTTGAGTTGGTTAGTTGGTGGGTGGTTGATTGGTTGGTTGAGTTGGTTGGTTGGTTGGTGGGTTGGTGGGGTGGTGGGTGGTTGAGTTGGTGGTGGTGGGGTGGTGGTTGGTGGTGGTGGTTGGGGTGAGTGGTGGTTGGTGGGGTGGGTTGTGTGGGGTTGGTGGTTGGAGTTGGGGTTGGGTTGATTGGTGTGGTGGTTGAGTGTGGTGAGGTGGTGGTTGGTGGTGGTTGGTTGGGTTGAGTTGAGTTGGTTGAGTTGGTTGGTGTAGTTAGTTGGTTGGTTTAGTTGGTTGATTGGTGATTGAAGTTGATTGGTTGGTGGTGGTGGTTGAGTTGATTGGTGGTGGTTGATTGGTGGTGGTTGAGTTGGTTGATTGGTTGGTTGTGTTGGTTGGTTGGTTGGTTGAGGTTGGTTGATTGGTGGTGGTTGATTCAGGGTGGTTGGTTGTGTTGGTGGTGGTGGTGGTGGTGGTGGTCGTTATGGTGCAGTTATCAGTAATTATTCTTATCAGTAATAATTAATTGATTTAAATTATTATTAATAAATTTGAGTATATTTTTACGTCTCTCTCTCTCTCTCTCTCTCTCTCTCCAGGTAACCAATAACACGAGAGTCGTCTTTCCATTCCCAGGATGGAAGGAACTGGTGTAATAATGTCCTTCCTGGGAAAAAAAGAAAGGAAGGAGGGGAGGGAAGGAGGAGGGAGGGAGAGTTCACTTTTGGACCTCTCTCTCTCTGTCTCTCTCTCTCTATCTAAGCCGTGTCTACAGGTGAGTACACGAGTCTAAATCCATCTCCTATTGATCAGGATTTTTTGGTGTCCAGGTGTGTGTGTGTGTGTGTGTGCGTGGGGGGCTGTGTGTGTGTGTGTGTGTGTGGCGTCATCAGCCTGACTGCAGCGCACCCTCAGTAGAGTGAATGAACTATATTTGTAAACAATGACACCTGTTAATTATCACCTGTTGCCCTGTTACCCCACCTGTTGCCCCACCTGTTGCCTGTTATCCCACCTGTTGCCCACTACACCTGTTGCCCACCTGTTGCCCCACCACACCTGTTGCCCACCTGTTGCCCCCCACCTGTTGCCCCACCACACCTGTTGCCCACCACCTGTTGCCCAATACAGATACAGAAACAGCGCTGGTGAGTGCCCCAAGATATTCAGTGAGGACAGACGTTGAAAGGAGGATTTGTGGGGAATTAATTCAGTATTGGATGGTGGAGTGAGGGATTACTGCCAGAGGTAAACAGTGTCATTATGGGAGGGAAGAATGTGTGTCTCTGTGTGTCTGTGTGTGTGTGTGTGTGTGTGGCTGTGTGTGTGTGTCAGGGGGTGCTTGTGGCCGCACACAGGGTGGTGTAATTCCTCTAGTGTGGCAGCATTATGTCAGTGTTAAGGTGCAAGCACTCTTCCTGGTGAACTGGGAAACAACTTACATAAGTCTTCCCCACCAGTACACAGCCTCCTCACCATCAAGACTCCTGCTGTGGCAACACACGGTAACTGGGTGGGGCCCAGGCTAGACCAGCAGAGGATCCCGGAGTAGCAGTGGGCTCCAGAGGGACGGAGCACAGGCCACTGGCATGTGGACATGTCCTGGGCCTACCAACCACCGCCACTGCTGTGAGGATGAACACTTGGCAGGTGGGCCCACATGAGGCAGACATGCTTACAGAGCTCCCAAGACCCAACGGCAGTGTGGGCGGAAGAGGTGACCACCATGGGAACCCAACGACTACACCGGCGGACAAAGATGGTTGCAAAGGACAGTGACAGATGGTCGTTTGCACTGGGATCTAGGCAGCAGTCTGTGACTGAGCAGCCCTTTTGGGGGAGCCACTCTGCTCACCCACATGGGGAGGGCTAGAAAGGTGCTAAACACAGCCTGCCTAAGAGCCAACCTGACTGGGCGCTGCAGTAAGGTCATCCTTCATGTGGTGGAAGAAACAGCCATAATCACATATCCAACCTATACAGCCTCTTATGGTCGCTGCATGGGCGTGAGGACCCTTCTGGATACTGGCACAAATGATCGTCCTGGAAGAACAACTGTGGCAGAAGATCTGGCTAGGTGAACACAGCACCCGTGTAGTGAGTCCAGGCCCCAGCTGAGGGCCAGCTCAGGAGGTCTGGCTACACCTTCTGGAGGTGTAAGTCTGCTGTGGAGAAACAGCATTTATGGAGTTGGCTTTGCCACCGTAACCTTGGAGGCACCACAAGAAGGTGTCAATACTTTCGAAGTTAGCCCGACTGTATACCAGGGCAGACAAGCACCTACGCCGGAAGGACTGCCACCGCCCTCCCGCACTAGATGTAGCCCCCACATGCAGCCTCTGTGATTGGCCCTGCCAGTCCCGTATCAGCCTCTTTAGTCACCTCAGAACTCGCAAGAAAGGTGACATCATAATAACTCGTATCATTGTATCATAGCTGGATGATACTCTTGCAGTGTGTGTGTGTGTGTGTGTGTGTGTGTGTGTGTGTGTGTGTGTGTGTGTGTGTGTGGTGGTTTGGTTGGTTAAACCGTGGGTTAGATTAACAGGTAGGTTAAATTAAACTAGATTAGACCAGGTTACGTTTGGCCAAGTCAAGTTAGGTCTTGTTAAGTCAACTAGATTAGGTCAGGTCAGGTTAGGTCAGGTTAGGTCAGGTCAGGTCAGGTTAGGTTAGGTCAGGTCAGGTCAGGTTAGGTCAGGTCAGTTAAGTCCCAGGTCAGGTCAGGAGAATTGAAGCAGCATATTGGTATTCACAACTCGCTGAAGAAAACCAAGAGTTCTTAAGAGGAATTTTTTCTTGGAAGTTGGATGGCGTAGATGATAATTAGGTTGAGGGAGGGAGGGGTGAGGGAGGTGAGGGAGAATTGAGGGGGGGAGGGAGGGTGGAAGGGTGAGGGGGAGGGAGGTGGGGGAGGAGAGAGGGAGGAGTAAGGGTGAGGGGAGGTGGGTGGGGGGAGGGAGGGTGAGGAGGGTGAGACAGGCAAGCTAGAGGAATGAGGAGTGAGATAATGAAAGGAATGGAGAGAGAGAGGAGAGAGGAGAGAGAGAGAGAGAGAGGGAGAGAGAGAGAGTCTGCTGAGTGTCTCTCTCTAATAAATAATTGTTTATTTTCTCTTCCTTTTTAGTTTTAATCGAAAAATAAATGAATATATAGAGAATCTGTCTGTCTGTCTGTTGTCTGTCTGTCTGTCTCCTTCCTCCTTCCTCCCTCTTTCTCACAACAATGATGAAGGTTCAGGATTTATTCCTATTTTGGGTCAAGAAAAAAGTTACATTTACTAGGAGGATTAAGGCTAAGGCAGGTCTCCTCTCACTCCTCCCCCCCCTTACCCCCTCTCACCCTCCCCCCTCTCCTCCCACTCCCCCTTCCCCCTCTCACTCCCCTTCCCCCCTCTCCCACCCCTTCCTTCCCTCTTCCTCTCCCTTCCTCCCCTCTCCTCCCTCCCTTCTCCTCCTCCTGGGGAAGGAAGGGAGGGAGGGGGGTGAGGGAGTGAGGAGGATGAGGGAATTCATATGTATCTCTTCCTCAACCCCATTAAAAGAACCTCACTATAATATGCCTGGACCTCATTAAGAACCGACAGTGGTGGCCCTTAAATGTAAGGCAGAGAGAGAGAGAGAGAGAGATTGGGAAGTGAGAGGGAGTGCAATGAGACGACAACAGCAACAGCAATGACCCTTGCCGCTGGAGACACTGCAGACTGCTTGGTAATACACACTAAGGTATACAGTTTGAGATCATGTTAAGATTAACTAACATAGCAAATGTTATCAGCTACATATTTATATATATATATATATACTTTATATGTATAAAGTTGTTTCTATGAGCGATTGGGTTTGTGTGTAGCAGGCTCAGTATGTTACCTAAGTATATCTCACTCAGTATTTCTCATCATGTTCTTATAAATCGTGTGGATGTGTGGTTGTGTGGGTGTGTGTGTGTGTGTGTGGATGTGTGGGTGTGTGGGTGTGTGTTTAAAAAGAAGAAATCGTGTGGGTGTGTGTGTGTGTGGATGTGTGGGTGTGTGTGTGTGTGTGGATGTGTGGGTGTGTGTGTGTGCGGTTTAAGGAAGAAAAATCGTGTGGGTGTGGGTGTGTGTGAGTAGCTCAATAACAACGGATATCACGGTCTGTGTTGGCGGCAGGAAGAGCCTGAGAGGCCAACAGAGACCAACAGAGAGCCAACAGAGCCAACAGTACCAACAGAGCCAGGAAATTAAACATCTGGAAAGGATATCAGAAGAGGTCAAAATGGCCTTCTTTCTCCTCATATACATATAGTGTAGCAGGTGTTGGGAGGGTTATGAGCAGGGGGTGTGAGGGTTGTGAGGTGTGGTGGTGAGGGGTGAGGTTGTGAGGCTGTGAGGGGTGTGAGGTTGAGGGCTGTGAGGCTGTGAAGGTTGGTGGTGAGGGTTATGAGGCTGCAGGGCTGTGAGGTTATGAGGGGATGAGGGGGTTGTGAGGTTGTGAGGTTGTGAGGCTGTGGGGCTGTGAGGTTGTGAGGGGTTGAGGGCTGAGGGCTGTGAGGGCTGTGAGGTGTGAGGTTGTGAGGCTGTGGGGGGTTGTGAGGGCTGTGGAGGTTGTGAGGCTGTGAGGGGGATATGTGGGCTGAGGGGGTTGTGAGAGGGCTGTGAGGGGTTGTGAGAGGTTGTGAGGTTGTGAGGTTATGAGGGTTGTGAGGTTGTGAGGGCTGTGAGGGGCTGTGAGGGTTGGGGAGGGGCTGTGAGGGGGCTGTGAGGGGTGGTGAGGGCTGTGGGGTGGTGAGGGCTGTGAGGGGGTTGTGAGGGGCTGTGAGGGTTGTGAGGGGCTGAGGGGGTTGTGAGGGGGCTGTGGGGAGGGGGTGGTGAGGGGTGGGGAGGGGGTGGTGAGGGGCTGTGGGGGGCTGTGAGGGGTTGTGAGGGGCTGTGAGGTGTGAGGGGCTGTGAGGGGCTGTGAGGGGGTGGTGAGGGGCTGTGAGGGGCTGTGAGGGGTTGTGAGGGGCTGTGTGAGGGTGGGGAGGGGCTGTGGGGTGGTGAGGGGGCTGTGAGGGGTTGTGAGGGGCTGTGAGGGCTGTGAGGGCTGTGAGGGGCTGTGAGGTGGGGAGGGCTGTGAGGGGGTGGTGTGAGGGGCTGTGAGGGGGTTGTGAGGGGCTGTGAGGGGGTGGGAGGGGTGGTGAGGGGCTGTGGAGGGGTTGTGAGGGGCTGCGAGGGCTGTGAGGGCTGTGAGGTTGTGAGAGGTTGAGGTGAATGGCGGTCTCTCTAAAAATTGGCCCACAGAAAGTCGTAATCAGTGTGATCTTACCTGTGTCCTCTGTTGGTCCAGGTTAGTTGAGACACTTAGTTACGTTAGGTCAGGTCAGGTCAGGTTAGGTTAGCTTTACGTTAGGTTACGATGGTCAGGTCAGGTCAGGTTAGGTTAGCTTTACGTTAGGTTACGTTAAGGTCAGGTCAGGTCAGGTTAGGTTAGGTTAGTTTAGGTTAAGGTCAAGTCAGGTCACGTTAACTCAGGTCAGGTCAAGTCAGGTTAGTTTAGGTTAAGGTCAAGTCAGGTCAGGTTAACTCAGGTCAGGTCAAGTCAGGTTAGTAAGATAAATTCATCCACATATTCTGAGTTGAGAAAAACAAAGAATCTGGACCAAGACGTGAGACTCCATAATATGTGGTGTAGAGAGAGTGAGAGAGTGAGAGAGAGGAAGTGAGAGAGAGAGAGTGAGAGAGTGAGAGAGAGGAGTCACAGTGAAAGAACAGTCAGCATGTCAGTCAATCACCAAATGACCTCTCACTCTCACCTCTCTCAACACCCAGTGAATGGATGATGCTTATAAAGGAGGCTGGGTAGGTATACTGTACTAATGATGGAGTCTTGCTGCCTCAGGTGGGAAGTAGGGGAGGGTGTAGGGAGGGTGTAGGAGTGGGAAGGTGTAGGGAGAGATGTAGGGAGAAGGGTTTAGGAGGGAGTAGAGTGGGGAAGGGTGTGGGGAGTAGGGAGGGTAGGGAGTAGGAAGGGGTGTGGGGAGTAGGGGATGGGGGAGTAGGAGGGTTTAGGGAGGAGTAGGGGAGGGGGTGGGAGGTGTAGGGAGGGAGTGGGGGGAGGAAGGGTGGGGGAGGGATGTAGGGAGAGGGTTTAGGAGGGAGTAGGGGAGGGGGTGTGGGGGGGTGTGGGAGGGCAATGCAGCCTA
>NW_024715546.1:0-11472 GCF_018991925.1 Homarus americanus
TTAGCAGCTTGTTAAAAATGAATATTATGTTTTTGTATAAACCTTTAAGGTCAGATTTGAGTAAACGAAAAACGTCAAAATACAATGCTCGTACCAAAACCTGAGGACAGCCAATGGACGAATATTTAGTTTTATTTTCTTTACAGATGATTGATCCAGTTACTGTTGTGTTAAAGGCCAGTTTGGTGAATCAGTGGTCGTCAGCGTGGATAGTACAGCACCATATTTATTGAGGTAAGTTTGTTCGATTAGTTTTCGTTAACCACCCATTACACAGAGCTCCCACACACATGTCCCACCACCACGAACAGGAAGGGGTAGTGTGGTCTTGTTCTCCCTTCTGCTGGACCTACGCCCTCCCTCCTGTGTGGTCTTGTTCACCCTGATGCTGGACCTACACCCTCCCTCCTGTGTGGTCTTGTTCTCCCTCCTGCTGGACCTACGCCCTTCCTCCTGTGTGGTCTTGTTCTCCCTGATGCTGAACCTACCCCCTCACTTTTGTGTCGTCTTGTTCACCCTGATGCTGAACCTACACCCTCCCTTTTGTGTCGTCTTGTTCACCCTGATGCTGGACCTACACTCTCCCTTTTGTGTCGTCTTGTTCTCCCTGATGCTGAACCTACACCCTCCCTTTTGTGTCGTCTTGTTCACCCTGATGCTGGACCTACACTCTCCCTTTTGTGTCGTCTTGTTCACCCTGATGCTGAACCTACACTCTCCCTTTTGTGTCGTCTTGTTCATCCTGATGCTGAACCTACACTCTCCCTTTTGTGTCGTCTTGTTCACCCTGATGCTGGACCTACGCCCTCCCTCCTGTGTGGTCTTGTTCTCCCTGATGCTGAACCTACACTCTCCCTTTTGTGTCGTCTTGTTCACCCTGATGCTGGACCTACACCCTCCCTCCTGTGTGGTCTTGTTCTCCCTGATGCTGAACCTACACTCTCCCTTTTGTGTCGTCTTGTTCACCCTGATGCTGAACCTACATTCTCCCTTTTGTGTCGTCTTGTTCACCCTGATGCTGGACCTACGCCCTCCCTCCTGTGTGGTCTTGTTCTCCCTGATGCTGAACCTACACTCTCCCTTTTGTGTCGTCTTGTTCATCCTGATGCTGAACCTACACTCTCCCTTTTGTGTCGTCTTGTTCACCCTGATGCTGGACCTACGCCCTCCCTCCTGTGTGGTCTTGTTCTCCCTGATGCTGAACCTACACTCTCCCTTTTGTGTGGTCTTGTTCACCCTGATGCTGGACCTACACCCTCCCTCTTGTGTGGTCTTGTTCACCCTGATGCTGGACCTACGCCCTCCCTCCTGTGTGGTCTTGTTCTCCCTGATGCTGGACCTACGCCCTCCCTCCTGTGTGGTCTTGTTCACCCTGATGTTGAACCTACACTCTCCCTTTTGTGTCGTCTTGTTCACCCTGATGCTGGACCTACGCCCTCCCTCCTGTGTGGTCTTGTTCTCCCTGATGCTGAACCTACACTCTCCCTTTTGTGTCGTCTTGTTCACCCTGATGCTGGACCTACGCCCTCCCTCCTGTGTGGTCTTGTTCTCCCTCCTGCTGAGCCACCACCCCTCGCTCCCAGTAGTCTTGTTCACCCCAATGCAAACCTACACCCTCCCTCCTGTGTAGTCTTGTTCACCCACAATGCTGAGCCTACACCCTCCCTCCTGTGTGGTCTTGTTCACCCTGATGCTGGACCTACACCCTCCCTCCTGTGTCGTCTTGTTCACCCTGATGCTGGACCTACACCCTCCCTCCTGTGTCGTCTTGTTCACCCTGATGCTGGACCTACGCCCTCCCTCCTGTGTCGTCTTGTTCACCCTGATGCTGGACCTACACCGTCCCTCCTGTGTCGTCTTGTTCTGTGCCGTCTTGTTCACCCTGATGCTGGACCTACACCCTCCCTCCTGTGTGGTCTTGTTCACCCTGATGCTGGACCTACACCCTCCCTCCTGTATGGTGTAGATCACCCTCATTCTGGACCTACACCCTCCCTCATGTGTGGCCTTGTTCACCCTGATGCTGGACCTACACCCTCCCTCCTGTATGGTGTAGATCACCCTCATTCTGGACCTACACCCTCCCTCATGTGTGGCCTTGTTCACCCTGATGCTGGACCTACACCGTCCCTCCTATATAGTCTTGTGCACCCTGATGCCGGATCTACACCCTCCCTCCTATGGTCTTGTTGACCCTGATGCTGGATCTACACCCTCCCTCCTGCGTCGTCTTGTTCACCCTGATGCTGGACCTACACCCTCCCTCCTGTGTGGTCTTGTTCACCCTGATGCTGGACCTACACCCTCCCTCCTGTGTCTTGTTCTCCCTGATGCTGGACCTACACCCTCCCTCCTGTGTCTTGTTCTCCCTCCTGCTAGACCTACACCCTCCCTCCTGTGTCTTGTTCACCCTGATGCTGGACCTACACCCTCCCTCCTGTGTCTTGTTCTCCCTGATGCTGGACCTACACCCTCCCTCCTGTGTCTTGTTCACCCTGATACTGGACCTACACCCTCCCTCCTGTGTGGTCTTGTTCACCCTGATGCTGGACCTACACCCTCCCTCCTGCGTCGTCTTGTTCACCCTGATGCTGGACCTACACCCTCCCTCCTGTGTGGTCTTGTTCACCCTGATGCTGGACCTACACCCTCCCTCCTGTGTCTTGTTCCTGCTCTGATGCTGGACCTACACCCTCCCTCCTGTGTTGTCTTGTTCACCCTGATGCTGGACCTACGCCCTCCCTCCTGTGTCTTGTTCACCCTGATGCTGGACCTACACCCTCCCTCCTGTGTCTTGTTCTCCCTGATGCTGGACCTACACCCTCCCTCCTGTGTCGTCTTGTTCACCCTGATGCTGGAACTACACCCTCCCTCCTGTGTCTTGTTCTCCCTCCTGCTGGACCTACACCCTCCCTCCTGTGTCTTGTTCTCCCTGATGCTGGACCTACACCCTCCCTCCTGTGTCTTGTTCTCCCTGATGCTGGACCTACACCCTTCCTCCTGTGTCGTCTTGTTCTCCCTGATGCTGGACCTACACCCTCCCTCCTGTGTCTTGTTCACCCTGATGCTGGACCTACACCCTCCCTCCTGTGTCTTGTTCACCCTGATGCTGGACCTACACCCTCCCTCCTGTGTCGCCTTGTTCTCCCTGATGCTGGACCTACACCCTCCCTCCTGTGTCTTGTTCACCCCGATGCTGGACCTACACCCTCCCTCCTGTGTCTTGTTCACCCTGATGCTGGACCTACACCCTCCTTCCTGTGTGGTCTTGTTCACCCTGATGCTGGACCTACACCCCTCCCTCCTGTGTCTTGTTCACCCTGATGCTGGACCTACACCCTCCCTCCTGTGTCTTGTTCACCCTGATGCTGGACCTACACCCTCCCTCCTGTGTGGTCTTGTTCACCCTGATGCTGGACCTACACCCTCCCTCCTGTGTCTTGTTCACCCTGATGCTGGACCTACACCCTCCCTCCTGTGTCTTGTTCACCCTGATGCTGGACCTACACCCTCCCTCCTGTGTCGTCTTGTTCACCCTGATGCTGGACCTACGCCCTCCCTCCTGTGTCTTCTTGTTCACCCTGATGCTGGACCTACACCCTCCCTCCTGTGTCTTGTTCACCCTGATGCTGGACCTTCACCTCCCTCCTGTGTCGTCTTGTTCACCCTGATGCTAGACCTACGCCCTCCCTCCTGTGTCGTCTTGTTCACCCTGATGCTGGACCTACACCCTCCCTCCTGTGTCTTGTTCACCCTGATGCTGGACCTACACCCTCCCTCCTGTGTGGTCTTGTTCTCCCTCCTGCTGGACCTACATTCTCCCTTTTGTGTGGTCTTGTTCACCCTGATGCTGGACCTACGCCCTCCCTCCTGTGTGGTCTTGTTCTCCCTGATGCTGAACCTACACTCTCCCTTTTGTGTGGTCTTGTTCTCCCTCCTGCTGGACCTACGCCCTCCCTCCTGTGTGGTCTTGTTCACCCTGATGCTGCACCTACGCCCTCCCTCCTGTGTGGTCTTGTTCACCCTGATGCTGGACCTACACCCTCCCTCCTGTGGTGTCGCGTTTAACGCCTCCTGAAAAACATTTAACGCCTTTTAAAGTTGGTTTAACGCTATTTGAAATTAGTTTGACGCCAGGTGGTGGCTCAGTGGCTGTGGTGGGGGCGCAGTGGTGGTGGGGCTGTGGTGTGTCTGTGGTGGGGCGGTATGTCAGTGGATGTGGTGGGGCTGTGGTGGGTCAGTGGTTGTGGTCGGGCTGTCTTGGTGGCGCAGTTACAGTGGTGCTGGCTAATTGCAGTGGTGATGGTGGTGTGGCGGCGGTCGGGCAGTGGATGTGGTGGGGCATTGATGGTGGTGGTGGTGCAGTGGTGTGGTGGGGCTGTGGTGGTGGTGCAGTTGCAGTGGGGGTGGGGCAGTGGCTGTGGTGGGGCTGTGGTGGTAGCGCGTTTGCGGTGGTGGTGGCGGTCAGTGGTTCTGGTGGGGCAGTGGTGTGGGGGCGGTTGTGGTGAGTCAGTGACGGAGCAGTGGTGGTGGGGCGGTGGGGTGGCGGAGCAGTGGTGGGGCCGTTGCCTAGCAATGGTGGTGGGGCAGTGGTGGTGGTGTTGCAGTGGTGGTGGGGGTGGGGCAGTGGCTGTGGTGGGGCTGTGGTGGTTGCGCGTTTGCACTGGTGGTGGCGGTCAGTGGTGTGGCGGCGGTTGTGGTGGGACAGTGGTGGTGGAGCAGTGGTGGGGCAGTGGTGGTGGTGGTGGTGAGTCAGTGACGGAGCAGTGGTGGTGGTGGGGTGGCGGTTGTGGTGGGGTGGCGGAGCAGTGGTGGGGCCGTTGCCTAGCAATGGTGGTGGGGCAGTGGTGGTGGTGGTGGGTCATTGGTTGTGGTATGGCAGTGGCTGTATTGGGGCAGTGGCTGTGGTGTGGAGTCAGTGGCTCCGGTGGTGCTGTGGTTGTGGCGCAGTTGCAGCGGTGGTTGTGATGGATTTGTGGCTGTGGTCGTGTTGGGTCAGTGGCTGTGGTGGTGGATCTGTGGTGGGTCAGTGGCTGTGGTGATGGTGGGTCACTGGCTGTGGTGGGTCAGTGGCTGTGGTGGTGGTGGGGGGTCAATGGTGATGGTGGGTCACTGGCTGTGGTGGGTCACTGGCTGTGGTGGGGCAGTGACTGGGGTGGAGCAGTGGTTAGGCAGTGGTGGTGGTGGGGCAGTGATGGAGCGGTGGCGTGGCGGAGCAGTGACTGTGTTGGGGCAGTGGTGTGGCGGCGGTGGGACAGTGTTAGCGGAGCAGTGTTGGGGCAGTGGTTGTGGTGGGTCAGTGGCGGAGCAGTGGTGGTGGAGTGGTAGTGGTGGTGGTGGTGGGGTATTGGTGGTGGGGATGTGGCGATGGTGGGGCAGTGGTGGAGCCGGTGGGGTGGTGGGGCAGTGGCTGTGGTGGAGCAGTGGGGCTGTGATGGTGGTGGGGCAGTGGTTTTGCTGGGGCTGTGGTGGGTCAGTGGCTGTGGTGGGGCAGTGGTGGTGTGGCGGCAGTGGTGATGGTAGGTCAGTGGCTGTGGTGTGGCCGTCGGTGGGGTTGCGGAGCAGTGACTGATGGTGGTGGAGCAGTTGCAGTGGTGCAGCGGTGGTGGTGGGTGAGTGGCTGTGGTGGTGGCAGTAGTGTGGTGGGGCAGTGGTGGTGGTGTTGCTGTGGTGGGGCAGTGGTGGTGGCGCATTTGCAGTGGTGGCGCGGTGGTGTGGAAGTGGTGTGGTGGGTCAGTGGCAGTAGTGTGGTGGGGCAGAGGTGGTGGTGGGACAGTGGTGGAGGTGGTTGGGCGGCAGTGGTGTGATGGTGGTGGTGGAGCAGTGGTATGGCGGTGGTAGTGGGGCAGTGGCTGTGGGGTCAGTGGCTGTGGTGGTGGTCGGGCAGTGGCTGTGGTGGGGCGGTTGCAGTGGTGGTGGTGTTGCAGTAGCTGTGGTGGGGCAGTGGTGGTGATGAAGCATTGGCTGTGGTGAGTCAGTGGTGGTGGTGGTGGGACAGTGGCGGTGGTGGTGGGTCAGTGGCGGTGGTGGGGCAGCGGTGGTGATGGTGTTGCTGCGGCGGTGGTGGTAGTGGTGGGGCAGTGGTGTGGCGGCGGTGTGGTAGGTGGTGGTGGAGGAGCAGTGGCTATGGTGGTGAGGTGAGGGTGGGGCAGTGGTGAGGTGGGGCAGTGGCTGTCGTGGTGGTGGGGCAGTGGCTGTCGTGGTGGTGGGGCAGTGGCTGTTGTGAAGTCAGAGTGGCTCCTGAGTGGGAGTAGTGCCGGGCAGTGGCTGTGGTGGGGGGGTCAGTGGCTGTGATGGGGGAGACAGTAGCTGTGATGGGGGAGTCAGTAGCTGTAGTGGGGGGTCAGTGGCTGTGTTGGGGCTGTGGTTGTGGCGCGGTGGTGGGGCAGTGGCTGTGGTGGGGCAGTGGCTGTGGTGGGGCATTGTTGTTGTGGGGCAGTGCTGTGGTGGTGGCCGCTCAGAGGCTGTAGTGGGGCAGTGATGATTTTGTGGTGGTGGTGGGTCAGTGGCAGTAGTGTGGTGGTGGTGGGGCAGCGGTGGAGGTGGTGGGGTGGCGGCGGTGGGGCAGTGGTGTGGCGGCAGTGGTGCGGCGGTGGGGCAGTGGCGGAGCAGTGCTGGTGGTGGGGCAGTGGCGTAGCAGCAGTAGTGGTGGTGGGGCAGAGGCGGACCAGTGGTGGTGGTGGTGGGTCAGTGGCTGTGTTGGGGCAGTGGTGTGGCAGCGGTGGGGCAGCGGTGGTGGTGGGGCAGTGGTGTGACGGCGGTGGTGGCGGGACAGTGGTAGCGGAGCAGTGGTGGGGCAGTGGTTATGGTGGGTCAGTGGCTGTAGTGGGGGGTCAGTGGCTGTGGTGTGGCAGTAGTGTGGTGGTGGTGGGGCAGTGGCTATGGTGGGGCAGTGGTGGTGGTGGGACAGTGGTGGTGGTTGGGCAGTGGTATGGCAGTGGTGGTGGGGCAGTTGTAGAGGGGCAGTGGCTGTGGTGGGGCAGTGGTGGTGGTGGGGCAGTGGTGGTGGTGTTACAGTGGCTGTGGTGAGGCAGTGGTGGTGGTGGGACAGTGGTGGTGGTAAAGCATTGGCTGTGGTGAGTCAGTGGTGGTGGTAGGTCAGTGGCAGTGGTGGGGCAGCGGTGGTGATGGTGTGGCGGCGGTGGGGTAGTGACGGAGCAGTGGCTGTGGTGGGGGGTCAGTGGCTGTGATGGGGGTCAGTGGCTGTCGTGGGGCTGTGGTTGTGGCGCGGTGGCGGGACATTGGCGGAGCAGTGGTGGTGGCGGGACATTGGCGGAGCAGTGGTGGTGGCGGGACATTGGCGGAGCATTGGTGGTGGTGGGGCAGTGGAGTAGAAGTGGCTGTGGTGGGGCGGTGGCGGAGCAGTGGCGGCGGTGGGGCAGCGGTGGTGGGTCAATGGCGGTGGGGCAGCGGTGGTGGTGGCGGTACAGTGGTAGCGGAGCAGTGGTGGGGCTGTGGTTGTGGTGGGTAAGTGGCGGAGCAGTGGTGGTGGTGTGGTGAGGTGGCGGAGCAGTAGTGGTGGTGGTGGGGCAGTGGCGGAGCCGCTGTGGTGGTGGGGTGGTGGTGGTGAGTCAGTGACGGTGCAGTGGTGGTGTGGTGTCGGTGGGTTAGTGGTGGTGAGGTTGTGGTTGTGGTGGGGTGGCGGAGCAGTGGCATTGGCGGAGCAGTGGTGGTGGGGGTGGGCCAGTGATTGTGGTAGGGATGTGGCGGCAGTGGTGTGGCTGTGGTGGGGCAGTGGCTGTGGTGGGGGGTCAGTGGCTCTGGTGGGGCTGTCGTTGTGGCGCAGTTGCAGTGATGGTGGGGCAGTGGTGTAGTGGTGGTGGGGCAGTGGTGTAGTGGTGGTGGGTCAGTGGGGTTGGTGGGGCAGTGGTGTTGGTGAGACAGTGGTGTTGTGGTGGGGCAGTGGTGGTGTGGCGGCAGTGGTGGTGGTAGGTCAGTGGCTGTGGTGTGGCTATGGTGGGGTTGCGAAGCAGTGAGTGGTGGTGGTGGGGCAGTTGCAGTGGTGCTGGTGGTGGGGCAGTGGCTGTGAAGGGGGTCAGTGGCTGTGGTGGGTCTGTGGTGGTGGCGCATTTGCAGGTGGTGGAGCGGTGGTGATGGGGCAGTGGCTGGGGCAGTGGCTGTTGTGGGGGGTGAGTGGCTCTATTGGGGTAGTGGCGGAGCAGTGGTTGTGGTGAGGGGTCAGTGGCTGTGATGGGGGGTCAGTGGCTGTGATGGGGGGTCAGTGGTTGTAGTGGGAGTCTTTGGCTGTGGTGGGGCTGTGGTTGTGGCGCGGTGGTGGGCCAGTGGCTGTAGTGGGGCAGTGTTGTTTTGGGGCAGTGGTGTGGTGGTGGGGCAGTGGGTGGTGGTAGGTCAGTGGCAGTAGTGTGGTGGTGGTGGGGCAGTTGGCTGTGGTGGGGCAGTGGTGATGTTGGGTCAGTGGCGGAGCAGTGGCTGTGGTGGGACAGTGGTGGTGTTGGGTCAGTGGCGGAGCAGTGGCTGTGGTGGGGCAGGGGTGAGTCAGTGGTGGTGGTGGGGCAGTGGTGTGACAGTGGTGCTGGTGAGTCAGTGACTGAGCAGTGGTGGTGGTGGTGTGGTGGCGGTGGGTTAGTGGTGGTGAGACAGTGGTTGTGGTGGGGTGGCGGAGCAGTGGTGGTGGTGGGGCAGTGGCGGAGCAGTGGTGGTGGGGGTGGGCAGTTGCTGTGGTGGGCCAGTGGTTATGGTAGGGCAGTGGTGTGGCTGTGTGGGGGTCAGTGGCTCTGGTGGGGCTGTGGTTGTGGAGCAGTTGTAGTGGTGGTGGGTCAGTGGGGGTGGTGGGGCAGTGGTGTTGTGGCGGTGTAGGCAGTTGCAGTGGTGGTGGGTCAGTGGCTGTGGTGGGGCAGTGGGCGTGGTGGGACAGTGGTGGTGGGTCAGTGGTGGGTGTCACGTGCCTGAGCGCTCGGGAACTCGCATAGCGTGAGGCATATGTTCACGCCTACATTTCATACAAGCTATTAACTTGTTTATTGTACTTATTATATTATTATTGTTCTTAGTTACTTTGGTTAATTGTATATTTATGTATGTTATTAATATGCATCATTGTCTTACTCTGTTAAGTCAAATCAAGAGTAGTATTAATTAATTATATAAACTATCCAGCAAATGTCCGGGATCACGTGATAGGAGACGCGCTCCTCGGCGTGCCCCCACGCTTCCGCAGTAGCGAAAAACCGTGGCATAGTAGGGTGTGTCATAGGAGGGAAGATCAGCTAAAACTAATGGCCCATCACTTGTTTGGTAGATTTTAGTGTATATAAACAGAAAATAATTTCAGTTTCAATATTTTGCAACCTTTTGCTAGGTAAATTTTGCGTGAAATTTATCGAAAATCTAACGTACAGCTGCATTAGTGCATTACAATTAAATAGTGAACATTTTTTTCTGACTTCATTCTTTAACAACCAAACTAACAATATTTTTTTCTGTTTCAGATTCTGATGCATTTATAAGTTGATAATATTTGCGATGAAACAACGTGTCAGGACTGAGGAACAAAAAATCCAAGCCATCTCAGTCACTATCTTGGGTCTGGGAGAGAGCTCCTGAAGTCAGGAGTTGCCTACATTGAGAGATGCTTTGAGATGCAGTGTTTTAATCAGGCAAATCAGTGAAAAAGAACCAAAAGAACCCAACAAACAAAGACATTGCCAGTGATATGACCAAAAGCTGTCTTGGCACAGTACACTCTGGCTAACTCCAGATTCAACCTCTATTTTTTCATAACAAGTCAGAGAAGAAAGATTAGTGAGAGACTGCTAGCCAGTTGGGGAAAAAGGCAAAGAATATTTCTCTTGGGAGAGGAAAACTTGCAGTTAAGGACAGCTTTGCCAACAACTGGACCAGTTATTGACATAATTACTTGCAAGTGCCCAATTGTTCTCTGTCCTGAGTTTGGATGCGATCGTGACTGTAAATCCGAGGTCCACATCTCCTGTATTTGCAAGCGTGAACTGAAGATTCCTGTGATCGAACTGGCATTTGTCAAAGCACAGAGAGAGAAGACTGGCAGTATAAGGGAGACTCTCATGATTTCTAGCAAAAGATGTTGAGTCCAAAAGACAAGGCTGCACAGAGAGACAGAAGGAAAAGAGACTTGAGAAGGCCCAGGGTGAGGTAAAAAAAGGCCGATGATTGGAGTCAAGCTGATTCAGAGTTTAATGACTTCCCCATGGCTGATCCGAGTGCTGACCAGGAGAATGGTGACTTTGTCCCTAACCCAGAAAATAATGATCCCAAACCTTCCAGGCATAAAATTCGAAATAGGAAAGATATCCCGAGCATAGCTCTGGCCAGCATGCGACACCACACTGGTCTCAGAGAAACTGCAGAGATAGCAACAGCTTCTTAGTTTGAGCAATTGGTTTGAAATGCTTACCTGATGATGTTCACCTGGTGATAGATCTCATAACAAAAGTAAGGAAAATCAGGAGAAACTTGTCAGTAACCTAGAAGAGGAGTTTGATAAGGGGATAAGAGAAAATAGAATCAATTGTTTGTTCTTTGATGGGAGAAGGGATGACACTAAAGTGTTCATGAAAGTTGGAGATTCTGACAAGTTGTTCCCTGCCATGGTGAAGGAGGAACACTACTCCTGCTGCAGTGAACCAGGAGGGAAGTATTTGTGGCATTTCACTCCAGAGAAAGATGACATCAAGAAACCAGCTGAGATAGTGGCAGATAACATTGTGAACTGGCTCAGAGAGAGGAACGTAGACCAGACCCTACCCAGGCCATTGGAGGGACAGCACCAACTTACGAACACAGAATTGGCAAGGGGGGGTCATACAGTGGATAGAGCGGAAGGAACAGGAGAGCTGGTCTGGTTGTTTGTGACACTCCACGCCAACGAGTTGCCACTCAGACATCTGATCCAGGAGCTGGATGGCAAAGACTCTTTCAAACAACAGATGGTCTGGTCCTCTTGGCAAGATGCTGGACTCTGCCACTGAGTTAAAATAAATCAAAGCTTTGAAAAAAAATCACAGTTGGCCCTCCACTCGTTGAGCTTGCACATACTGTCATTGACGACCTGAGTACTGAGCACTATGGTTACATGATTTGCAGTGCCATCAAAACTGGGGTCATGCCTGATAGACTTGCTTACCTGCAGATAGGTCCAGTCTCACATTCTAGGTGGCTCACAACGGCTCTCAGGTTCTGCAGAATTTGGGTCGCTCATCATAAACTGAAAGGGAACCAGCTTCACAACCTGAGACTTATTCTCCAATTCATCGTGAGTGTCTACTTGCCAAATTGGTTCAACACCAAGGTCAAGTCATCGTTCTCCGAAGGTCCGAGGCATGTTCTCTTCCAGCTTGAGCTCCTGAGGAGTCAGCCAAGGAAGGTTGTTCAGATTGTGGAGCAGACTGTGAGGAGATCTTCCTGGTATGTTCATCCCGAGGCAGTTCTGCAGACAATGCTCTGCAGTAAGGAGGAGGAGGAGAGAAGAGTGGC
>NW_024715547.1:0-10433 GCF_018991925.1 Homarus americanus
TATTCTGTAAAATCGTGTGGTTATTTATATTTACTCACTGTTGATATTCTGGGAGAGAGAGAGAGAGAGAGAGAGAGAGAGATGTAGATTGAGAGAATTATATTATTGAGAGAGTAGACGAGGGAAATAGACTGGAGAGAGAGAGAGAGAGAGAGAGAGAGATGTGAATTAGTGTTTACTCCCACTCATAAGTATAGTATTAGTCAACTTATATTATACAGGGTCTCCAGTCCACATTAAAATGAAAACAACTTTGTAAAACCTTATAAACTTTGATTGAATGATAACAGATTAATATCCACACACACACATTATAGTCAGTCTCTTCGAGTTTCATTTGGTGTATGGGTATATATCGTTTGGGTATAAGGTAAAAGGCATCATTCGGGAGAGGTCAGGTCAGGTCAAAGTAAAGGTAAGGTCAGGGTAGTAAACGTGAATGGCCAGGAAACGTGAATTTTTAAGTTGGGATGAATATTTTTTTTTGGGGGGAAGCGAGTATGATTTTATATGATGGTGATGAAGGAAGGAATAGAGGGAGAGATGGACAGGAATTATGAAGGAGGGAAGGTTGAAGGAAAGATGAGTATAGGAAAAGGAAGGGAGGAAGGAGACAGGGAAAATTGAAAAACTGATAAAGATGATGGAAGGGTGAAAATAAAGAGGATGGCGAGGAAAGAAAGAAGGATAGAGGGAAGGAAAGAAAGAAGGATACAGGGAAGGAAAGAAATCACGAAAATTTTAAATGAAGACGAAAATCAACAACAAAATTAAATAAAAGAAGAAATAATCAAGAGAGAAGAAAGAAGATAAATTGCTGGATTGACAAACACGACAGCCACACGGACACGACGACAAGAGAGTATGTTAATTTGAGAAAAACTTGGTGGTTGTGATGTGTCTGTCTGTCTGTCTGTCTGTCTGTCTGTCACTTCCTGTTGGTGTAGGATGATAATAAGCTGCTTAGATCTCTCTCTCTCTCTCTCTCTCTCTCTCTCTCTCTCATATCTACTTCAGGAGACGTGTGTGTGTGTGTGTGTACGTTGGCAACACACTGTGTAATTGTCAGCTTGCTCGCCTCGCAAGCGAATGAACCAGGGTTCCATTTCCGGGCAGGGTGAGACCATGAGCAAGTTCCTTTGCGTCATTTACCTCTATCTACCCAACAGTAATTGGGGACCTGGATGTTAATCGATTCGCGCGTCGTGTTACGGGGTAATGGTTAGCCAGTGCAGTTGGCCACGGACTATTCCTTGACACTGGGTCACTCAGCTCATTAACTCAGGGTGTGGTTGTTGTGTTGGCGACAGCTTCAGCACCTTAAATTAATTCACGCCTAGGTGGCCCTTGGGCCTAGCCTTTCTCATTACAGGAGGGGCAACCATTATAATAATAAAATAAAAAAAACGATCATCAACTTCAGGTACACCAATCATCCTTGTAAAAAAATCCTGATTGAATAATTTCCTCAGTAACATACAAGTGAACCAAACTTGGGTACTACACAACTACAGTATCACTCAATGACTTATTTTACACTCTATCTACTACCACTTAACATTTCTATATCAGTTCAACAACCATCACTCAACCTTGTTCCATTTTATTTAAAGTTCGTTAATCAATAAGAGGAATTATTATCACAACACAAGCATTCTTTAATCAGTCTCCATTGTGAATCATTTTGCTGGGGTGTGTGGGAGGATTACGCTGGATAATAACTTTAGTGTTTTGTATATCCAGAAGAATCTTAACTCCAGCTTACTCCAACTAATAACTAACCTAATCTAACACAACCTAACCTCATCTAATCTAACCTAACCTGAAAAATCTCCACGACAACTTACTCCAACTAATAACTAACCAAACATAAGCTAACATAATTACAGACAGAGACACACACACACACACGCACACACACACACACACACACACACACACACACACACATAAACCATAAATATGTTATATGGAACATAAATATAACTTCCAAAATCACTCTCATATACTTCCTAACCGCGGCCTGACGAAATAGTACACCTGTAACGTTCTGTCAGGGCTCAGGTCGAGGCTCCTCCTTACTGATCATCTATACGTGTGTGTGTGAGTGTGAGATGTTTCCTAGTATGTAATAAAAAAGGCGGGGATCCGCTTTTGAATTTTGCCACATACAGCGGCTAGTTTATTGTGCACCCATATTCATCCCGTGAACGGTAGCGTAGGCAGATTATAGTTAAACAGTAGAAGTCAGAATATTATGGCACTGAATGTTAAAAACAATGTATTTCCAAAAAATTATTTGTTTAGTTCTGTACAGTACATCGCCCTCTCCCTCAACCTGCCATTATTCAATAAATTATTTGTTCCCTCGTTCTAACAAGAGATACACGATAACATATCCTATTTGAAGATAAAAATACACTGTCCAGGAAGAGTCACAACAAACTTGGGGGTTATCTGAGAGAGAGGGAGAGAGAGAGAGAGAGAGAAACATTACCTTCTACACTACAGTTATATAGTATGACCACCATGACCCACGGAGATCTGTACCTCTTGGCTCCTGACCTCTGTTGACCTTGTGTATATTCACCCAGTTGACCTTTCCTGCCCTATCTCGCCCATTCCTCCTACAGTCAAGGGCTGGGGGACCGAGGGGGGGGGGGCGGGGGGAACGGAGGGGAATGGTTCTGTAAGCATACTTGAGGTTAGGTTAGGTTAGGTTCAAATGAGTGATAGATCAGGTCCCATGGTTAGTTTATCTCTCTCTCTCTCTCTCTCTCTAACACATATATATCCCTATTCTGTAAAATCTTGTGGTTATTTATATTTACTCACTGTTGATATTCTGGGAGAGAGAAAGAGAGAGAGAGAGAGATGTAGATTGAGAGAATGATATTATTGAGAGAGTAGACGAGGGAAATAGACTGGAGAGAGAGAGAGAGAGAGAGAGAGATGTGAATTAGTGTTTACTCCCACTCATAAGTATAGTATTAGTCAACTTATATTATACAAGGTCTCCAGTCCACATTATAATGAAAACAACTTTGTAAAACCTTATAAACTTTTGATTGAATGATAACAGATTAATATCCACACACACACATTATAGTCAGTCTCTTCGAGTTTCATTTGGTGTGTGGGTATATATCGTTTGGGTATAAGGTACAAGGCACCGTTTTCAACTATCTTCCTATTCTTGAACTAATCTTTACAATCAAACATTTAACAATTTCACTAAGAAACTTCAACAAACTTTCAAGTACTTTTTTTTTCTATTATAATTTTGTTGTTCTCGTACTATAACCTCCAAAGCTTCTTTATTTACACCTTCTCCCTCCTCAGACGCAGCATGACTGAGTACTGAGCCGTCGTCAAATTCGTACACACTTTAGACAGTTTGAACCTTCGTGAAATCATAATCTAATAGCTTTCTGGGATTTGCTTCTGAAAAATTTTGCTTTATCTCGCCTTAAGAATTCAATTTCTAGAAGTTTCGAATGAGTATTTATCTGTCCAGGGCTGATTACTGCGTCTCTCTCTCTCTGAGAAAGTCATGTCACCTCAATATTGAACTGACAGCATCACTGTTTTTCACTGCTGAGTCAACTAGTTTGTAAACAGATGTGAATAAATGGTGATAGAGATGATGATGATGATGATGATGATGGTGATGATGATGATGATGATGAAAAACAAGAAGAAAAACAAAATGAAGATCCACAAGAAAAACAAAAAAAAACAAAAACTGAAAATCAAAACACACATCTAATCCTATTTATATAAATATATACTTTAGAATATAACAATTTCCTCAATGTAAATTTATTCTTTAAAAATATAATCCCCCTTTTTTTGGAAACCTTCGAATAATTATTTTTCCTTCAGTTATAATCTCTTAATAAACGATGTAAATAAAGTTAAATATTTATTTCTTCATAATTAACACTAAATAACGCACCAATACCGTATCCTATCACACTGTAAGGTTATTTTAGAACAAATTTTTAATCTGTTTACGTTTTGTGGAATATATCTCCCCCCCCCGCCTGTTTTGGTCTTGTATACAGCGGGTTATTAACGTGTGTCATACAAGCTTTGATCTTAGTGATAACAGGTGACCAGAGAAGCAATAAATGTTGTTAAAAATGATCAATAATAAAAGTAGGAAATTCGAGTCTATTGTTTTTATTGTGTGTGTCCTTATACATACATACATACATACATACATACATACATACATACATATACTTTATCCCTCTCATGTACTCAGTACCAAGATGACCTGACCTCAAGAATCCATTATTCACCTCATAATAATTAGGTCAAGGTTAATTAAGACCAACATCCACAGGTAAGTTAATGAAAGAGTTAATGAATTCAAGCTCCTATCTGTTGATTTATGGTAAATATATAATGTCTAACTTGTTATTGCCCTAATTTGCATCTCTACCTGAAGATGTGAAAAGTGTATACCTTTGATTCTCTTAACTAACGACACAAGGTGGATTCTAAAGAGGTAAATGAACACAAGCTACACACTTAATTGGGCAATTGAAAGAATATATATCTACCTGTGTTACCTTTATGAATGGTTAATGGGGTTAATAACGAATAGAAAAAAAAAACTCATAAAAGGAATCGTTGTCATTATTCCTAGTTAATGGTAAAATAAACGTACAATTCTTGGAGATAATATTGACAAAGAGAATGAAACTATCTCTCAAGTGGTTATAAAAGAGAGATAAGATTCTAGTCAGTATCTCGCTCTCTTTAAATGAATAATGTCTCTCATAAGCAAGACATGAATCAGACGTAACTACCCTGTGATGATATTAACAAGCGATAATTAACTCCGGGTAGCCAAGTCTTTTTCTTAAATATTTATATCAATCAAGTACTGTTTTAGTACTTGAACGACAGAAGACTTCATTTTAAGGTATAATTAAGCTCTTATTATATTCTAACTTATTTCTATAAACTTACAAGTGTATACAGTACGCGTTCTTTTATTTTTGCTATTTAATTTAACCACTCTGTTTAACTCTATCATCAACAATAATTACAACTCATACATTCCTATTAATTATCAAGCAATCATCATTTTAAATTATATTGTTAATTAAAATTTAAACAAAACTTACAAATTAAGAACACCTTCTAAACATATCTTGGCTTCTCTTGAGTGTAAAACTCTCAAGATCATGTTGAAGAATTACACCGACATCAGAGACCATGTTAAAAAGCCTAAAATATTTTAAATACGATCATTAATTCCTATAATTAGTTAGAGTAATAATTAGCTTTATATATGGAGAATAAAATTATATTGTAGAGTGTTCCTTGGTCATTACTTTACCAATAGGTGTTGGGTATATGTGAGTGGAGGGCGGGCAGGCAGAGTAAGTGAAACGTGGCAGCCTGGGACCGTAGAGTTTTATAACCTGGTCCCGGGATGGTTGGTGATGGGTGATGCATCTCTCTCTCTCTCTCTCTCTCTCTCTCTCTCTCTCCTTGTACGTGTGTTTGTGTGTGTGTGTGTATGTGACGTCCAAGGACAGTCTTAGTACCTAATTATGTATCCAGTTAAAGACTTGAGGAATAAGACCACGGGATTACTACCACTACTACCACCACCACCACCTTCCCTCTCCCAAAGACTACCACCACCTCAACCAAATACTACCACTACCACCTCCTTCTCTCAACCATCCCTCGGCTAATCCCTAAGTAATTTCCTACATTACCCAGTTACCACGAGTAAATTTGGTAATGTTTTAGTTTAAAGTATTAAGTAAGATCTTCTATCATTTGTTTTTTTACGGTTTAAGATGATTACGAGGAATATTGTGATGGATAGTGTAGTTGGTGATTTGGGGTTAACTGGAGATGTTGATGTGTTGTGGGATTTGGGGGGATTTATGGGGGTTTATGGGGTTTTGTGGGATTTAGGGGATTTAGGTGCTGGATTTGGTTCGAATTGTGAAGGGATTTTCTTTCTTCGTTTTGAGTTTTATTTTGTCTTCATTATGTGAGGACTTTCCCAATGGATTTTTTTATTTATTTTTTTTTTACTTGCTTCATTAACAATATTTCCTTCGATTGATTTTCCAAATTTCTTCACGAGCTAAGAATTTCTCAGTGGATTTTAAATTTCATCATACCATACGTGTCTAGATTCACATTCCCAAATAATTTCTTAAGTCTCAACAATTTCATTCAGTTTTAACAATAGAAAAAAAATACCTCATTACTCTAATATCATTCATATGTAAGAAAATCTTCCACTTGTATATAATTTCTTCTTGTTTATTTCAGGTTTACGTAAAAGATTTGTCCTCAGTACATATATTTCGCTCTATCTTGTTTAAGCTTACACAAACATACTGTATCTTAACTCAATAAAGCTTTCCTACTTTGTTATTTGTCCTGGAGGAGGGAAAGAATATCCAGCCAGCTTAGAATTATTGTCGACCCACAACACAGGGATCTAGTTAAGCTGACATAAAGGGAGTAGAGAGAGAGAGAGAGAGAGAGAGAGAGAGAGAGAGAGAGATATTGTATGGGCAAAAATAAATATTCACGCCTCTCTCTCTCTCTCTCTCTCTCTCTCTCTCTCTCTCTCTCACCTGGCTATACCTTGTGTCCGTATGTCTGGTAGTAATTTACAACTCTGTCTTACTACAAACAATTAGTACTCAAAATCGTCACAAATAGTACTCAAGACCATAAAAAGTACTCAAGTCGCCCCAAACAGTACTCAAATTACCACAAACAGTACTCACATCACCACAAGCACAAACACCTACAGTCCCTTGTGCTTCCTCCTGCATTAACATAAAAAAGTTCAGATTTCTTTAATGATGACAATAAATTACCAAAGTTTATTTCCTTGGTTCTTCTGCCTCAATGTACAGCCTTTGTTTGTTGAAGTTTAACTGAGTTGTGGGGAGGGGTGTGGGGAGTGTGGGGAGGGTGTGAGGAGTGTGGTGATAGTAGAGTTTACTGTGGGGAATTTATATGTGAATATTTACTTATGTATTTTAAACCATTTAAATCCATTTCAACTTTAACTATAAACCATTTCAAACCACAGCTATAAACCATTACAAACCACAGCTGTAAACCATTACAAACCACAGCTGTAAACCATTTCAAACCACAGCTATAAACCATTACAAACCACAGCTGTAAACCATTTCAAACCACAGCTATAAACCATTACAAACCACAGCTGTAAACCCCCAAAATACTGGTTTACACCTAAACAAAACCACACACACACATTTACACTTTTTTACAACTCAAACACTTTACAACAACAGCGGCTTGACCTGAATCCCGTAGAAGATAAATTACTCTTTTAAAACAACGGATACAAAAAGCATTCTGGATACTAACATTCAACCGGACACGATTACTCTAGTGTGACAAATGTTTATATTGTCACAGAGAGCTATCGTACTCAAGTGGATGTATTTAGACAGACAAACACTTAATTCAGATACTAATAAGAGCACTACATTCATACAATCTTACTTATACAGTCAAATACAAGTTGTAGTATGAGTATTCGATCCAAACAAACATGTATACAGTCAAACACCAAACAGTATCCAGGTCAATAATTCCCCCAAAAAACACATTTATAATAGGGTAGGGGAAGTTATATAAACACCTTCACGTTTATATAACCTGGAGTTAATGATTAGTGTAGTGGGTAAGAAATCCAAGATGGCCGACAAAGATGCTTTCGCTTTAAAATTCTTCCCGTTGTCATATATATTGTTAATAAATAATTTGAATACCATTTTAATTTTGTTTTATTAAATTTAATAAGAATTCTATGTTTTTTTAATATATTTTATTGATATATGAACCTAAAATGGCCTCCGTTTAGATGTTATTGACAATATTTTATCATAGTGAAAAATAACCGAATGTATTAGTTAAAATTTATGAAATTAAGAATTACAATATAAATTTGTGTGATTTTTGTCCACTTGTGATAATGAAAAATAATATCTAAAAATAAAATATATTGAATACAGAAATAAAATTAAAAATATAAAATGAAAAATAGAAACTTACTAAATATTTATAGAATAATGATTTACTGAAATACTGTGATAGATATTGGTTATGTTATTAGAGTGTGAGTTGCCTTAAGGTACTTGAGATTAATTGATGTTTTAAAATCAATTGAAGGAAAAGGCCCTTTGCATGATTAATACACACATACACACTATAACATACATACTGTGCACACACAAACATAAAATAACATACATACACACACACCTCTCCCATATGTTACCTTATCCTCCCCCCCACTATGTCACACAATACTCTCTACCTATCCACCCACACCCTACCCTCCCACCACCCTCACCCTACCCTCCCCCCCACTATGTCACACAATACTCTCTACCTATCCACCCACACCACACCCCTCCCCTCCCTCACCCTACCCTCCCCAACTATGTCTACAATACTCTCTACCCTATCCACCCCACACCTGCCCTCCCCCACCCTCCCTACCCTCACTATCACTCCCCCCCACTACATCACACTAATACTCTACCTGTCCCACCCCACACCTCTCCCTCCCCCCACCTCCCTACCCTCACTACCCTCCCCCCCCAACTATGTCACACAATACTCTCTACCTATCACCCACACCACCTGCCTCCCCCACCCTCCTACCCTCACCTACCCTCCCCCCACTATATGCTGTCTCTCCCTATCACCCACACCTGCCTCCCCCACCCTCCCTACCCCTCACCCTACCCTCCCCCCAACTATGTCCACACAATACTCTCTACCTATCCACCCCACCCTCACCCTCCCCCACCTCCCTACCCTCACCCTACCCCTCCCCCCCACTATAACCACACAATACTCTCCACCTATCACCCCACACACCCTCCCCACCTCCCCTCCACCTACCCCTCCCCCACTATGTCACTAGCCTCTCTCCCTATCCCCCACCTACCTCCCTCCCCACTATGTCACACAATACTCTCTACCTATCCACCCACACCCTACCCTCCCCCCACCCTCCTACCCTCACCCTACCCTCCCCCGACCCCACCCTACTCCCCCCTATCCACCCCGTAACTACATGTGACCTACGCCAGTCTAGCTACACTGTCATTCAAGGATGCACAGTGTTCTTTAAACCTATTACCGCCATTACTGTCAACAGAGACACTTAAGAGGAGAAAAATGTGAGGAACTAGGCACCTTAGAGTGACCTGAAACCTCCTTAAATAGCCTCTATGTCAAGATGAATTAAGGGTGAGTTTAGTGATAGTTCCATCCTTCTACGATATCGAGTACAAAATGGTCGTAGACAAAGGACAATGACCTCTATGTCAAAGGGAAATTAAAGGCGAATTTAGTGTTATTTCGATCTTTTGAGTGTAGGTTTAAAATGGCCTTAACCTAGGTAAGAGAAGTAATCCTAAATAACCTCTATATCAAGATGAATTAAAGATCAAAATAGGGTAAAATTTTCTCAGACCAAGACTCAGGTATGCAGTAGTGACGTAAGCAATACTCAAGAACCAAAGGTCAAATGAACCTATTGTCAAGAGTGAATAGAGGCGCTTCTTCTTTTAGTACCTGGTGTTGTAGTTACCTGAATGACTGACTCGATGAAGATGGAGTGCTGTTCAGAGAAAGTTGAAGGGAAAGACGGATAAACATGACACAATGATAAATAGGAGGCAGTAGAGGTGTGATAACGAGACAAGGGAGAATAATGATGGTAGGAAACAATAGAGAAATAGTCTATTGGATCTATTCTTCACTCTTCTTCACCATCATCAGTTTATTCCGCGTGACAAAACTGATTCAGACACAACAACCAATCAGAGAAGCTAATTCAAACACATCAACCAATTAGAGAAGCTAGAACTTATGACGTCACAATGAAGGCGGAATAACCATTCAGAGAAGCTAGCTAGAACTTATGACAACACAATGAGGGTCAAATAACCAATTAGAGAAGCTAGAAATAATGATGTCACAATGAGGGCACAGTAACCAATCAGAGAAGCTAGCTATAACTTATGACGACAAAATGAGGGTGAAATAACCAATCAGAGAAGCTAGAACTTATGACGACACAATGAGGGTGGAATAACCAATCAAAGAAGCTAGAACTTATGACGACACAATGAGGGTGGAATAACCAATCAGAGAAGCTAGCTAGAACTTATGACGACACAATGAGGGAGAAGTTTCAATAATGCCATTCACAAAAACAGAAATTAATGGCATATTAATTCTGTAATTATATTTAAACCTACGATATAAATTCTTAAAACTATATATACGGTAAATAATTCTCTAGATCAGGAGATATAACGAATAATTCCCCCAAAATAGCGTTAGTGAAGGTTGTAAGGTAAATAATAATAAAAGAAATG
>NW_024715548.1:0-147500 GCF_018991925.1 Homarus americanus
TATATATATATATATATATATATATATATATATATATATATATATATATATTGGGATATACTAATAACAACTTGTCATTACATATTATGCCTGAACCACAAAATGGGATAAAACTCTCCTTAATACCTAAGATCTTCGGGTACTTACATGCCAAATACTGTCAAGTGTTCAAGACTTTTGACCCCGACTGTACACAACCACATCAGAGCCCAACTCGCTTCAGGTCACCCCTAACAGAAAAAGCAACAAACTACTAGTTTATGATTCAATGTTAAATGAATTGAGGGTCAGGAGACGGAATATTTTTAGGCAAATTAAAATTTCACCTACAAAAATATTAAAAATACATTACTGCAGTCTGATAACTTTATTTCAGAAATATTTGCATACAGGAAATTTAATTTTCTAACCAAATAATTTTGTTTGTATAACAATGAATATAGATTAAATCATGTTTGAAGTAAAGCAATAATGACTTTACTATTACATACATTATCCTTAAAGGTAAAATAGGAGCTGGCACTACTCCATCAACACAACACTTCGGAGAGCTTTGCCCTGGTGCATCAGTTCAAATGCATTGTTAATTTCGTTTAGTGGTTTCTTGAAGGTTATAAACTCATCCACCATTATTTTTTTGCTCATGTAATCTTCAACAAGCTTTGGCACACTGTCACGAGACTTCCAACCTAGAAACAGAAATTAAAGACATTATTTCCCTACATGACCTGTGCAGTGCGGTATAGGAAATATTATACTGAAGACAACCTGCATCTCTTAACATAGGATATTTCATCCATTTATCTTATAAAGAGCATATTTAACCTTTTCACTAAACTTTAAAGGTTAGAAAGATATACTAGAAAACTTTATTAGATGTAAAGTAACACAGTATACCTCAATGCCAGACATGGAATGTAAACCTATACCTTTTTCTAACAAAAGTAAATATTGTACCTCTGATAGAAAACTGGAAATTTTGCTGTCAGATACCAAATCGAATAGAAACTGAGAAAAATGTTCATTAAACAAACTAAACTTCAAGATACAATAACATCACCAAAAGTATCTGTAAACTAAAACAACTTAATTTATACTTAACAAAAATATGTCTAACATGCATGACTGCAAACTGCGTGTGGTGATAAATGGTACAAAATCGTCATGTGTACCTGTGACAAGCGGGGTACCACTGGGAAGTGTATTGAGCCCATTGTTGTTTGTTTGCCTCATAAATGATATGCCAGAAGCAATACAAATGTTTGCAGATGATGCCATGTTATTTAGGTAAATTAAGAACCAAACAGACTGCGAAGAGCTGCAGAAAGATCTCTATTAGCTTCAAGAATGGTTGAAGAAATGACTGTAAAGATTCAATGTCAAGAAGTGAAAGAGGATGCACCTGGGTGGCACCAAAAGTAAGGAGGCGTATCACATGTCCCAACAGGACGAAGAGACTGTTTTAATTGAGACCGAATGTTAAAAGGACCCGGGTGTGTATGTCGACAATGAACTTGAGCTCTCAGACCAGTGTTGATTGGTTTAATGTGTGATGCTCGGTTACATGAAGTGATGGGCAAATAAAGTGGATATCTCAAGGTTGTGGTGTGGAGAGGGAACACCATGGCAGAATACATTTGTTACAGTAACTGTAAAGTGAATGAAAGGAGTCCATGTCCATTTGGTCACTCTGCACTACAGCAAGAGAGCAAGCAAAAAAGCTCTATAGAACATTTATGATAATTAATATATTGATTACTTGGCAAGCTTGGGACAGGAAACAATCCAGCTTTGCAAATACAGGGCTGTATTATAAATTTTGGAAGTTGTAAAATAATTAGTACCCTAATGAAAAGCATGACCTCACCTCCAAAGGCTGTTCCTTTCCAAACTCTTCCAGTTACGAGTTGGAATGGCCTGGTGGAGATCTCCTTCCCTGAAGCTGCAACACCAATGATGACACTCTCTCCCCAGCCCTTGTGACAGGCCTCCAAGGCAGCACGCATTACATCCACATTACCAATACACTCAAAAGTGTAATCACACCCACCATCCGTCATGTTCACAAGAACCTCTTGAATGGGACTCTTGTGGTCATTTGGGTTTACAAACTCAGTGCACCCAAATGGCTGGGCTGAAAGAAAAAACACTTGGATGAGCTTGAGTAAAAGTTATCTTAAACCTTACTGCAAGTATTGTAAACCTAACTCTTCAAAATATAACCCAACTGCAGGTCATCCTCTTTGTGGCAATTTCATATGATCAGGATACACACTTGCACCATTCTATTTTACTCCACAATTTTTTCTGCTGCACTAAAATCCACATGTAGTCAACAGCAGAAGTTTGTCTCAACCCACCTGCATGATATGGGGCAGGTGATCTGGTAACACTGTTTGGGAGTCAGAGTTGACATATGCTTCCCTTTAAATGGCTAGTTATTTAAGATTTATAATCAGGTTACCTATGAAAGTATTTTTTGTGTACTGTACAACTTAATTGGCATCAATCTGCACAATGTGGGGAAAACAATGTTATTGAAAAATATATGTTGCTGAAAATGCATTACAGTGAATGTGTCATTTGGCATGAAAAATACTTGTTGGTCATCAGCAGTACGAATAATCATATATGTTTGGCTCCCTAGTAATGAATTGTCCTGCAGCACTGTCGTATTTCTCAATAACATTATATTCCCACATTTTACACACTGATATTAGTTAAGGTACAAACAAGAAATGTATTCATAGACAATCTCCTGATCATGAATCTTAAATAACTAGTCATTTAAAGTATATATCAACTCTTCCCCATACAGTATTACCAGATGAACTCTTATATTGGGTGGGACAAACTTCAGCTGTTCACTGTACATGAGTGCATAAGTGTGCTTTTCATTTTTCCCATGCATCATACAATATGGGTAAACATCTCTCATCTTTCACACAAGAACACACCTGGAGATTCATGTGTGATGGCATTTCTTCTACAGTACCTGCAGATTTAACTTTGTCCTTTTGTCACTAATGATACGACACTTAAACGTGCAGCAACTTTGACTTATTGGTAACGGCAAAAAAAGTTAATGAAATAAAGGACTGATGGTACATTATACAATGAACCGTCAAAGATTTGGACCTGGTAAATCCAGATTTCGGAAGATTCGGACAACATTTGGATGTCCCGGGGGCTAAGAAGCACTCCCAAAACAGAGCAAAGATCATCTGAGGTCAGTGCACGGGACACAGGTGCCCAAGGAGAAAAACAAACAGTTGTCAATTGCTGTTTGTGGGAATATTATTTCATTCACTCTAGTAATGATACAATGTTTCTTATACTGTTATCATAGGTAAATGCATGGTTAGCTTAGGTTATCAGTGGCTGTCACGTTTCCAAATTAGACTACAAGACATGTATTTCTCCCATTATGTATTTCGATCATACACCTGGCAACAGGAGTGAGTGACCACTAGGTAAAGCATCGTCTTCTGTTGTAACTCCTCACTCCCTGCCATATTTCACTGGATTTACGGACAATCGGCTTTTTCGGACAGGTGGTCCCACCTTTTAGTCCGGATGTTCGCGGGTTCACTGTATCTACAAAGTGTTGGTTGTCTGTCGATGCCAAATTAATGATCTTCAGACTGTTCTGCCTATTCAATGCTACCTTCACAAATGTAAATAAAAACATATGTTGCTGATTATTTCTAATAAAATTTTCTCCTGTTTCCACTTGTTTAATGCATATTTTTGTAAATGCTTGTGATATATTCTATTAAGAGTTGTTTAATTATATTATTGAAAATATTTACAATTAAAATATAGGAAATATATTTATGCAGGCAACATGATCATCGGGCAAATATTTTCTATACATTTTCCCTGCACTGTGCTGTTTTGTCAAGCATTTCCCCACAGTCAAGCTTTGTAGTTGGTAAACAAGCCTTCTATGGTGTAGTTTGATATAAGAACTGTACTAGTATTTATAAAAAAAAATTAACAAATAGATTTGAAAAGAGGAGGAAATACTCTGCATGAATGCATTTGGGGATGTTGATGCATTTTTTAGGAAAATTTGTATTTATAAATGGAACTGGATATGCAAATATTAGAAAAAACAGCAAATTCTGACCCAGATTACAAACTTTGTATGAAACATCTACGTGATAATACCATCCAAAATTTCATTGCAGCATCTAAATTTGTTATAATGTTATAGAAAAGACAAAATAATTGTCAGATGTAAATTACTACTGTATACAGTATATGCCCTCAAAAATGACTAGGGCATTAAAATCAATACTCACCAAGCTCAAACTTGTTTGAGTTCAAGTCAATGCCAATTATGCGCTTAGCACCCTGGGCTCTACATCCCATTGCAACAGCCAAGCCAACAGCACCAAGCCCAAAGATGGCACATGTTGAACCAGGCTCTACCTGTAAGAGAGTTCCACACACATAATATAGCATCAATTCACTTTCATTTTATTAACAATCCCAACAACAAATTTTATGGTTTGAAAGTTAAAATACCATTTTCAAGAAGACCTTTACATTACACCTATTTTTAAACTAAAAATTTATTTCAGTGTAATACTTCAACACTGCACCATTCTTCAACAATCTGATCAATTTCCAAGACTACTCTATAGGTACAGTGCCAAGATAAGACTACAGTGGGTCCCCATTATACGTCGTTTCCCACTTCTGTCACTCGGCTATTCAGGAAAGATTTTTTTGATACAAGTCGTTTTTCTCAACTTACATCGCCCGCATCGTCTGCTTGGGTGAGTGAGGGAGCTCGAGGATGGTGATCCCATTGGTCACGTGAATCTTAAAACTTTATTTGTGTAATCCTTCCTCATTTATGGTAAAGGTGGACTTGGTGGTAAAATTGAAAGTATCAAGAAGAAGGAGCAAACGAGTGAACAGGTGCTCCTCTACTTAAGAACATTCAACTTACAAACTTTCAGAGATACAAACATTATCACTGAGGGGGGGTTACCTGTCATAACAGGTGCTTAATGTGGATGAGACTGGATTATTTTGAAGAAAATTCCAGATAGAACAAACATTACCTAAGAGGAGAAGAGTGAGCCAGGTTTTAAGGCTGTATTAAAGTGTATATCCGTAATCTATTCATTTTTTTACAACATGTTTGGTATCTACAAGAGTAAAGTTGGACTTACAAACAAGTTTCAGGAACATAACTCGTTGGTAAATAGAGGAGCACCTGTACAATGCTCGTAATAAAGAAAAGGGTGATAGAAAGGATGTGTAATGGTGAATGCATCCGCTAGGCCACGGTAGGACGCCACCCTCCGGGAGGCTCCACATTGTCTCACTGTTCAGTCCCCAAAACAACTTCTTCCATCAATAGTTCATTAACCGTGTATGTAAGTTCAACCATGTTTTTCACTACAATGGTACAGCAAAGTATATTTTTTTAGCATTATAATATTATTTTATTGTCTAATCATCACTACATATAACATCACAACCAATAACAGAGCTTTTCACAGTCACGTAACTTTTTAGCAATTTTAACCCTATTTTTGGCCCAATTTATTTAAAAAATATTACCAGAGTGAATTTAAGTGTTTTCTTTACCCATTGACCTGCCATCTTACAAAAAAATTCTGACTGACAACTCTTCTATGGGATGGCGTACCTCCAAAAGTACTAATTTTTGCCAGAAATGATTCATGTGAAACTGAAACACTATTAAAAATTTATTTTTGAAAGTAATTTCCATAAATGGCCACTGCAAAATATATACTGTATATATATAGCCACCTCACTAATTTCTTAAAACTTCTAAGTACTAGCATCTTTATCTCATAGGTTCAAGTTAGGAAAAAATGTAATTAACCATACTTTATATACCAATTACCTTGAACTTGAAACATATTTCCCTAGTGCATGAATGTAACTGGTAGCTAGAACATGCAAATATATTCCTGTAAAGTACTGTACTGTGTTTACCTTAGCAGTGTTGACAGCTGCACCATAACCTGTGCTCAATCCACAGCCAAGCAGACAAACGCTTTCAAGAGGAGCAGAGTCATTGACCTGTTGGTAAGGAGAAATAGTAGACTGGCTTCATTTGTGCCCGAGTTCAGGCCAAGTGACTATGAATTACACCTGGCAAAGCCTACTGTGCTCAGCCCCAAGAAATACCTCAGCAAGGCTTGATCAAACTAATACACAAATCAGTTTGAATATACTTCCCAGCCACATTGCAAGAACTGGATAAAACGATTACCATTTAAACCAGAAGGTTAAGTCCTGGACACTATGTAAGCTAAGCAATAAATCTGATCATTATTTGTTTGTCAGTGGAATCTTCATGGGTTTATCCACTTAGTTCCAGCTACATCATAACAGCTGACACAAATCTTTAGCTCATTTACCATTTGCTTTGAATGGTTCCTGTATTCAGTTCTCCCCTCTAAGAGTGTTGCAGAGACTACCACCACAGGTTTGGCCTTGTATAACTTATCATTAGCTTGGAGGAACACAAAACTAACAGACTTAAACATTCTGAGCATAATCTAACTACTGGTGCTTGAACTTACATAAGAGCTACTTGCAAAGTAAAGATACTTTAACAATATTATACAAATTTCTTCAAATTTTGGACTTGACACAGTAATGTTTTGGAACTTTGAATGCAATGGTGTAATTTAGTTTCTCCACCAAAAACAAATATATAATAATAAAATTTCACCTTGGCAACTGATATCTCAGATACAACAGTATACTGAGAGAAAGTGGAGCATCCCATGAAGTGGTAGATTTGCTTGCCCTTACAAATAAACCGTGAGGTCCCATCTGGCATAACACCTTTGCCTTGTGTTGCTCTGATCTTGCCACATAAGTTCGTCTTGGGCGACAAGCAGAACTTGCATTCACGGCATTGAGGGATATAGAGAGGAATAACATGGTCACCTGAAAAAAAAAAATTATTTATATATACTGTATATATATATATATATTCATTATCAAAATTGCCTACCATGTTTACATGGAATGTCATCCAATCAATCAGGTGCTCATGACATTTTACCACATAGCCAAGTTGAAAAATTATCATAAATATTTTACATTCATACATGCTTACATTTTTAAAAAGGTGCCTTACCAAGCCAATCCACACAACTATAAGGCATTTTAAACCTACTTTACATTTCCTCCATAAGCTCTATGACCACCATTTTGGGACCTTTTAAATTTTGGTAGCCCTATTATGAACCAATGGTGCTGTACTATGAGAGAACTTTACATCTGTTGATGTTGTTTCTCACACCCCATTGACCTTACCTCTCACACCCCACTGACCTTACCTTCTTTGACTGAAGTAACTCCCTCCCCAACACTCTCTACAATGCCACCTCCTTCATGTCCCAAGATAACTGGAAATATCCCCTCTGGGTCATGACCATCAAGTGTGTAAGCATCAGTATGACAGACTCCTGTTGCCAGTACCTGTATAAAAAGGAAAACAAATCATAAATATTCTGAAACATTATTAAACTCACTAAACATTATGAAAGCAATAGAAAAGGGAGATTACAAAAAGATCTTTAAACAATTAATAGAGTAAAAAAAATATATAAAATAAATCGATCCATCGGTGTACAAATTTATGAATAGTTCAACTACAAACTTAATGAACGTGAAAGACAGCCGTGAAAAATGATATTTCAAAGCCCATGACTTCATTTGACAACCATCACAAACTGAAATTGTAACAAAATACAGTACAGTACATTTCAAAATTAATTTTTAGGCAGTTTCGGCCCTTGGCACACACTTTTTACACACCCTGACTCAACATCCGCGCCAACTTTTAATCACGTCGAATTGGCACTGACACCAGCGCAGTACAATAAACTCTTGATAACTCGGCATTCGATATCTTGGAATTTCATATAACTCGGCACAGATATGGTCTCGGAATTTATTATAAAATAACTCGGGAAAGGCCAAGTTATATAAAATTATCTGGGAAAATCTTTGCATATTTGGCCAAGTGGGTAACACTCGAAGCGTTTCACTCCACGCTTGGTCAGTCTGGTGTTTGTTATTGTTGTGGTTAGGTGGAAATATTCGTCCATTGTGACACATTGTATCAATGAAGAAAGAGCCCAATACTTTTTGGGGAGTGCTGTATACACACCTGAATGACAATGACGAAAAACCATTCTAGTACTACAGGTTTATACAGTAACGTACCTTGATGCGGACTTCTCCAGCTTTTGGAGGAGAAACTTCTACATCTTCTAAGGTCAATGGTTTTTCCTTCTCCCAAGCAACAGCTGCTTTACATGTGATGACCTGCAAAATTGAAATAAAGTTAATAGTGGGCCTAGGGGGCAAAAAAATAAGAGTAAAAAGAAATTAAAAATAGAAAAGAAAAAGAGTATATTAATCTACACCACGGTGCAGTAAAGCACTACTTTATGACATCTTTTTGGATATATCTATCCTGAATGTTTATTTTGATGCACAAAATGCAAAATTGGTGTTGGAACAAGTAAAAATTGGAAAGTACAATATAATTATGAGAATGATATTTGAATAGTCAACAGAGACCAGTCTACTTCTATGGTACAGTAAATAAACAAACCAATTTTCCTATTTTTCTGATTTTTGCACCAAGAAGTTACAGCAGCTTATCAAAAAGATTTCAGAAAATTCTTTAAGGCTAAATGTCAGGTGATCGATTGCCAATAAGGCTAACAAGCTCATCAGTGGTGAAGAGGATAAGTAAAGTATTATTAACCTGGCAGAGATCTTCTGTAATTTTACCCAGAGGCATTTTATAATTTTTGGACATTCACATACTTAACCTTGTTTCTTCACCAGATTAGCATTCTATACATTCAAAGGAACATCTAACAGATCTCATCTAATAAATTGTACAATAAGGGGACATCCTTGACCTACAAAATAAACTCATTTGGCTGTCTAATCAATTTCTCTTAAGTGAAAACAAACTTTACTCTTAACTGAAACCATTTTATACTAATTTTTTAATCACAGGTTAATAAAAGGACGGGTTATTTGACTCTTTATCTGGATGAATGGCAACTGGTTATTTAACCAGGATCTAAAATAAAACAAAGTATTTTTGGCCACAGAAAATTCTACATATTTTATTGATAATTTCAAACTATTAGAAAAAATGTAGAAACAATACTGCACATGCAAAATCAAGGATACAAGGACGATAAAATCAGATCAAATTCTTTATCCATTTAAGAAAACTTACAACTCGATGTTTAATTTATGATACATTCCCGGATAAAAGTTCTCGATACAATCCAGTTGGAGGGTGAAGTGTCCGCCCTCACCCTTACTGGACGGCGGGTCCGCTGTCCGGACATTGCTCCACCCCTCCCCCAACACACAGACAAGCACCCAAGCAGTTCAACAATCGAGCTCTGATACTTCCATTTCTCAATAATGACTGGGAAAGTATGTAACCGTTTTGTTTATTAAAATTCACCCAATCGAGTTTTACATTACTTGACATATTAGATTACGTCATTATTAGATAATCATGAAATAATGGAGCATGTGTGTCTTGGTGGCTGGGGTTCACAACAATAATACCAGAATCCTCCAAGCTGTATTGTCCCTCAGAATGGTAGCCAGAAAACTAAGCATGAATGTGAAGAATAATATGGTTCATAAAACTAAGCATGAATGTGAGGAATAATATGGTTCATAAGATAATGCTTTATCACCCTCCGTGATAATGGCCTTATCATAGGGTCTACCGCACGCAAATAACCTTGACTCGATCCCTACAATGGAGAAGATGATGGGTATATTGCCGACATATGAGCGACACCATTAATATGAATGCGTGTCACAACATCATTGATTAGGGTTGGATGAAAAAAATAAGGTAAAAGCAGCATGAGCATATTTTATTAATACTGTACTGTACTGTAGTAATAATCATATATGTAAACATAAACATTGCCTAGCTAATTTTATATACAGTACAGTAAGATCTTGTATTTTGCGACTATTATACTGGAAAAATTGCGCCAAATTCAAATTCGCCAAATGCACATACATAAACTAATGGGATCAGTAACAGTATAGACTGGCCACTCTACATCAACCTCTGATTTTCCCCATTTATAACCTCCAAATGATACAAATTCTGCCTTTATTAACCTGATTTCCAGAAACTAGTTTTTAGGCCTTCAAGTAATTTAATCACACGCTGCTTATCCTGCATCGAGTACTTGGCAAACTTAACTCCCTTATGATAGTCCCGTTTCTCCTTTTTCTTATTTGGCCCCTTAGATGAGTCCGTCCCACCCCCACCAGCAGGACCCCCAGTAGAGGTAGAGGCCATTATCTTGACTCAACAGGTGGTAGCACCACCCAAAAAAGCACACAATAGCAGCCCGGGTGGTCGCTAGGATGGAGCAGGCTACAGCGCGATAGTTGCGCTCTTGTAAACCTCTTTTACGTTCACCACTGGCAATTCGATCACCACAACGATTCTTGGAAAACAGCGAAAATCACTGACTAATCGACAGAAACCGCGTGATTCAACTGATCACGTGATGTAAACAGAGAGCGCTGGTGTAAGCCATAACAGTATTTGGTCGTCACTGCGAAACATTATTTTTATTTATTCTTTTCATACAGTATTAATGGATAACAGCTAAATTGGCCAAAAAAAAAACGTAATTTACAGTTCCTCTCAAAAAACGCTTCACAAACAAGACACGAATCCATTGAACATGTGATGTCGAACGTGAAATGTAAACATTGCATAACTCCTCTTAAAACAGTGAGGATGGAATCACGCTACAGCCAACATTCATATGCAAAACTTTGCATTTTACAAACAGAGTTCCCCTATTCACCAATCGCGTTACAACCAATTCGTGTTGACAAAACACGCATTGTAGCAGAAATGACTAACTGGTATGAGGGCTGTGACGTCATTCAGGATGGCACCCAGCATTCAGCTTGCTGGATCTCACGAAACTCTCGATATGATAGGCCAAATATAAGACATGGTACCTAAATTCCTTAGCTGAGGGACAGACCCGTCATAGTAAACAGAAAGTACTTAAACAGAAAGTACTTAGCCAATCAGAGGGCCAACTAATTACCCAAATGTAGCAGCAATGAAGTCAAATAATGGTCCTACATGAATAAATCGGATTGCCAACCACTTCTCTACTAGTATTTGGTGTCACAGTCACAAAAAATTGGAAAACTTAATTTAAACTGAGTTAATAGATCGCGTGCTTGTACCAAGTGAGCGAGTAATTACTCAAATGAACCCAAATGTAGCCGCAATGAAGTCAAATGATGGTCCTACAAGTGTAAATCGGGCTGTGAATCACTTCTTGATTATTATTTGGTGTCATAAAGTCACAAAAAATTGGTAAACTTAATTTAATCTGAGTTGTGATAGGTTAGGTTAGGTAAGGTACATGCACTCGATCTATTAACTCAGATTAAATTAAGTTTACCAATTTTTTGTGACTTTATGACACCAAATAATAATCAAGAAGTGATTCACAGCCCGATTTACACTTGTAGGACCATCATTTGACTTCATTGTGGCTACATTTGGGGAATTAGTCGGACCCGAACTTAACCGGTCACAGCAAATATCTACAATAAAAACTATAAAGTTTACTTTATTCATGTTTTCGGTGTTTAGTAGGTGATGGTGTTTCCGGTGCTCAGATGAGGAGGGATCCATAAACTCGAGAGATTTTTAATATTTTTACAGTTTAGGAAACGTTATGTAAGGTTTTCAAAGGTTTGTTTGGTGTTCTTTTTAGTATTGTTCAAATTATTAAAATCCACTGATAAATAAAAGAAAAAACCTGCAGCCATAGATAGAAGTATTCCCAAGTCAAGTTTAATGTGGTTATACTGAACAGTAATTTGTTAAGGTGTATCCTTACAGTGCAGTACTGGGTGTGTCAAGACATAAGGCACCCTACAGGCCATCATATACAGTCCCAGCTGTATTACAACCTATTGTCTTAATAACAGCGTTAATTACAATCATCTCCAATAAGTTCTACACTAGATATTTTAGTGTTAAATAGCCCAAACGACTAAGGAGCCTATCAGTGGTGTAAAGTATATATAAATCACACATCATCATCCTGGCCTTGACAAATACAGGCGCCGGCCGGTTTCATGTATCACCATATTTATACCTTTTAATGCACGTGATTCTTAGATTTTGTCTTTCCTGAATATCCCTGGGATTTACATTTATATCACACAAATAAAATATCAGTTAATATTTTATTTATAAAGGCCACAATTAGAGTTTACTAACCTGACCCTTGGTAGACATGACTCACGCCTGACAACAACTAACGCCTCTGCGAGATGACTGGTGACCACGGTGGCTGGTGCGGTGTGTTGCTTCCCGTCTTTTTTATTATAGTCTTTGACGGGAACTTGTGGAGAGCTAAATTAGCGAATAATAATAATAATAATAATAATGATGATGATGATGATGGTAATAATAATAATAATAATGATGATGATGATGATGATGATGGTAATAATAATAATAATAATACAAATAACGATAATAATATTAGTATTTATAATAATAATAATAATAACGATAATAATAATAAAAATAATAATATTTCTTTCTCATTTCTAATTTATAATAAAGACTTTCTAGATATTTTAAGTATTTTAGTTGAGTTGGCCACGGTGACTACCAAGAGTTACCAGGTGAAGGTAAAGACAATCCCCTGTTGTTCTCTGTGCCAAGACGTACAGTATGTTGTCCCTTTTGTGATTATTTTGTCAATATTAAACTAGAAAGGATCTATAACAAATGAAAATAAGCTTAGTGAGAACTGTAAACTGCCCAGTACTTGCCAACAGGGTAGAGATTAGGTCTGGTAAAATTTTTGTTTCAGTCATAATTCAACGTAATCCAACTTGATGTAACCTAACCTAACCTAACCTAACCTAACCACACAACCCAGGAACTATATCTAACTGAGAGGGCTTCGACCGGTAAATTTGCTTTTAATTGCCATACTCCACTAGACAACAAAATTATGTCTTTCTGATGGTTTTTTATGAGTTTTGAACGATTATGACCCTTCATCTCCGTCGGAAATCACTCGTTTCTGAGATATCGCCCCGGTCCGACTAATTACCCAAATGTAGCCGCAATAAAGTCAAATAATGATCCTACATGAATAAATCGGACTGCCAATCACTTCTCGATTATTATTTGGTGTCAAAGTCACAAAAAATTGGTAAGCTTAATTTCATCTGAGTTAGGTTAGGTTAGGTTAGGTTAGGTACATGCACTCGATCTATTAACTCAGATTAAATTAAGTTTACCAATTTTATTTGACTTCGTGACACCAAATACCAGTCCAGAAGTGATTGGCAGTCCGATTTATTCTTGTAGGACCATTATTTGACTTTATTGCGACTACATTTGGGTAATTAGTTGGACCCATATCGCCCCCCTCTACCCCTCCCAAAAATGGGGGATTCCTGACGATAATGAAGGTCATAATCTCTGTGCTAACACAGAGAGTTCCATCTCTCATAATTTTTAATGTTGTGGGACTAGTGTATTGTATTACTAACCTTGTTATATGCTTAAAGACCTTTGTTGTTGAAATGCAGTACAGTACTGTAATAACATAATAAAAACAACAAGGTGCTTATTTTTCTCCTATACAGAGACACTTCAAGAAAAGATGGATCTTGGGCATGAGCAATCCTCAATGGAAGAATACAGCTATGTTGTTGTGGGCGGAGGCATAGCAGGTGTTACCTGTGCTGAACACGTAAGTTATGGATCCACTTGTAAGGTTCTGCCTTTAATAATAATTTTTCACTTAGAGGCTGCATAGGACAGACTCAGGAAAATGCAGGAATAATATGATTAGGTCTCTTATATTGATTGATATGTACAAATACAGACACAAATTGAAGCAATAAAAACAATACAGTACGTACTGTAAAATATGGAAAACACAATACCGTACAGGCAAACCTTGAGATACAATGCTATTACGTTCCTGAAAAACCCATGGGTTCAATGGGATGCATTCCCAACCAGTCCCCAAACACACATGTATCACCGACAAACAAATCCTACAATACTACTATTAGTACAAATCAATTTAATAACACTTACATGTCCCTTTCGAGGCTAAGGGGACTCTTGTAGGTGGAGTGAAGATGTCACTCAGACTCCCACACAACCTCTGTGGAGTCCAGAGAGGCTGGAGCCAGAGTGGGAGTCGGAGTCCAAGAAGAGGATTCTACAGTGGGGGCTGGAGGTGTAGGCTTTGGCTTGGTTTTAAAGAGGATGAAGTTCCTGGCTGGGACTGGAGAGGTGTCAGAAGTCGAGGGTTGTGACTCAGACTGTGGCAGGGGGTTGGAGAAGGAGTTAATTGTTGTCTGGCACACCTCAATATTTTTAATACATTTCTTTCTGATTGTATTATCTATTTGTATGTGTTTTGTGTGTGTGTGTGTGTGTCTACACATACACACACATATATACAATACAGGAGGTAAAAGAAATAATTGTACTAAGGGCAAACATAAAGGGAATATACATTTCTTTGTACACAAGTAAAAATGTAAGCTCTCCCCCCCCCCCCCGCAGTCATTAAATGTTATTCGCGGATTTGGGGATTCGCGGCCATTTTGAAAACCTAACCTCTGCGAATTTGAAGGGCATGCTGTATTTACAACACATAGTTTGTACTAGACATAAAATTTCCAACCAATGGATATCGATGGCTATCACTAAAGCGATTTGTTTTGATCCTATATAGGGAGATAGTCTTAATTTATAACCATAGTTAAATTGGAATATCACATCTCAGGATATAGTATTTCGAGGTTTACCTGTAATGTACTTTTGTGTCTGGCAGTGCTCTCTAGCTTACATCATCAGGTACCATGCACTGCATGATAGTAGGCAGCTACCAAACAGGGAGGTACTTCCACCTGGGAAGATATTACAAGCATAATGTATTGTCTAATGGTAGACCCTACTGCCATATGGTATCACGAAAATTGTGACCAAGTTCCAGGTTGCTGATCTGACTTTCTGCCTCATTTACACACAATTGCAGGCTCTCAATTGTTTCTCTTACTATCGACAACACAACATACATACAGGTACATTGTTTCTCGCTCTTGATTTTTTTTTCATTTTTGCATTTCTTTATGGTTCTTTATTACTACAGTATTATTATTATCATTATCATTATTAATATTATTACATTATCGCCCCCCAGGCCCCGATGTGGGTCAGTGACCTGTGCCCGGGTGGGCTAATCCTCGAAAAAAAATAAAATTAGGGGTTCGGGATTAACGGTTATCCCGAAAGTCGGTTAATTGAGGTTTTACTGTATAACATATGATCAAAAGTGACCATTGACGGAGCAGCGATGGCAGGCATGGTGACGATCGAGAGCAATGGAGGAGATGGTGATAGAAAGTGACGAGCAGCTAGGTGGCGATAGAAAGGAAATTGTCAATTGGAAGTGACAATTGGAAGAGTGGGAGAAAAAGAGACAGTGGTGATTGGTAGTGACAGTGGACAGAGCGGTAATGGAAAGGACAGTGGCGATTGAAGGTAATGGTTAGACGGAAGGGACAGGAAAATAGGAAGTAGTGACCTGTGTGGATGGATTGGTGAAGAGAACAGAGTTGAAGATTTGAATGTGAAGGACTCTTATCATGCCATGTACACCCACTAAAAAATTATTCGGCACCCGTGTCATAATGCATCACGTCGTAAGGGTGCCGAATAATTTTTTATTGGGTGTACATATATTCTTGTTATTGTTTTGTTGAAAATTTAATTATTAATTGAAAACACAATTACAAACGTAAGCGTTGCTCCTGTTATCAAACTACCAATACATAAGGCAACCCTACACATAATCACATCTCTGACACATGAGTCACTTGGTTATTGGTTTGATCATAAAATGGGCTTTATGAACAATCCTTCATGTCTCACTTAGTACAGTACAGTACTGTATGTCATCAATAAACAGAACACGAGATGCCTGAATGTGATTATTATTTGAATATAAAGCTGGACATCAGCAGAAATCATGAATATAAACCTCTGGCTATCAACATAAGTTTTTATTAGGAGAGACATACTGTATACAGTATACTGTACCAGGGTGAATAAACATCCCTAGGTGTTTAGCCCTTAGAATTCTTTGAGGCAAGTCTCATGGTAGAGGATAATTCTCATCACCATTATTTTAAGTTACTGTTGAGTGTGAGTATCTTTATTGTTTGCTGAAAATTAAATGAGAACAGTATTTCTCCATTGTTGGTTCCTTACAGTTGTACATCCTGCATCCTGAGGCTGAAATTCTGGTCATTACTGCCACACCCCTTATAAAGGCCGTGACAAATGTCTTACCTCTGACTAAGACCTTGGACTCATTTGATGTGGAGGAGAGACCAGCAGAGGAACTAAAGAATAATTGCCCAAATGTGACAGTTGCCAAAGATACTGTTGCTCACCTTGATGCTGACAAACAGGTGAGACAAGTATGAAATAAGACTACTGAGCTTAAGAATACTGGACAGTACTGATAATATGTAAACTGGAATCAAACTGAAAATTATCTTTGTTTCAGTGACTGAATAAATTCAATTCAATAGATTCTACTCTAGTTATTACCCGTACTGGTAGTTACTTTGTTGAAGTAGAATATGTGAAACAAAACACATAGTACCATATCCTAAATTTATTTTAGATTTTTATTTGCTAAAATGCTAATTAACATTTATAGTAACACTAGAAATTATAACAATAACTTTATTTGTATTTTGTTTAAATATAAAGTCTTGTGCTGTACTGTAGTGTGTTAATACATAGTACAGTACAATATAGCATTGGCACAAGTTTGTGATTTAGTACAGTACTGTACTTGTATATATACTTGTTGTAGATCATGATTAGTTACATCGCTTCTTACAGGTTATCTACACATCTGGTGGTAGATCTTTTGCATATAAAAAGTTATGTGTGTGCACAGGAGCCAGCCCAAAGTTGATAGACAACAGTCCACATGTTGTCTGGATACGTGATACTGAGTCGGCATGTCAGTTTCAGTCACGTATTCAGAAGGCCAAGAGAATTCTCATTGTAGGGAATGGTGGTATTGCCACAGAAATGGTTTTTGAAGTTACAGGTAATTTTATAATCTTTGCCTTTTTGTACTGTAATACTGTTTGTTAATAGAATTAGATGTCTATTTTACTTCTTATCCATACTCTGAAACTACAGTACGTACAGTACTTGTACAATACAGTAAAACCTCGCTAAGGCGAACTAATTTGGGGGAAGGGGTGTCCGGGATAAGAGGTTGTCCGCCTTAGAGTCCAAGATCAAAGTTTTTCCAAAAAGACTTATGACCACCCAGACCTACGACCGCCTCAGTAGTACCCAAATTTTGTCAAATTACGTATTTTCGAGTCCCAACGTCAGTGATTGCACTGTGCGCTTTTAAAGTGAATTACAAATTTTCGTTTGTAATTCACTTTAAAATGGCTGGCAAGCTTAAAAGTGAGAGTTTTGTGGTGCTGAGAAGAAAAAGAGACACCCATTTTAGATTTTCTATGTATTATTTCAGCATTTTCTACTTACAATCATTTCGACTTACAGCCTGGATTTGGGTCCCTAACCCCGTCCTAAGTCGGGGAGGAGCTGTATCCAATTTTTTTTATGAAAGAAATACATGTTTTTAATATAAATTAATTTTAAAAAGTAATGTACATAAATTACTGTACACTTACTTTTAGTTCACTGATAAGGTCTTAGGCTTAACCTTCTCATCATCCTTATGGATATCAAACATTTTCTTTGGGCCATGGTTATTGTTTAATTTTTTAATAATGATGAAAAAATATGTTTGCTACATCAGCCTGCAGTGAATGTACTAAATGTATAAAAATGATAAATAATGACATAAAAAACACCCAAAATACAGTACGGTATTTTACGGTAGGGAGTATTTAGGAAAAAACTTATTTTCCTCCTGTAGCCATAGTTTTCTTAAAATAGTATACAGTACCAGGAAATGTGAGGAATAAATAAAAATGATAAAAAAATAGTGTATCGCCATATCAGTAAATAAAAGCCAACTGGAAGTTCAACACAGCCACCATTTGCAAATTACTCCCTGTTTCACCATAGTAACGAACATCAGCTGGCACTCCAATCCCTTAGCGACGCCCCTCCCCCCTCTATACTCTGCGACCGTCTTCCCCTCCCAGACTCAGCCGGCTAACTTGTGTGCAAAGAAATGTATACCCTGTATATTCCCTTTATTTGTTTACCCTTAGGACAATTATTTCTTTTACTTTTTTCACAATATGTATGTAAGATGGTGTGTGCAGGTAACTGAGTAAAGATAAATGAAGAAAGTTACGTATATCTACCTGAAAATACGAATTGAAAAACAACCATAGCACCATAGCTTGGCCCAGTAGCCTGGTGCTAACAGTGACAATGTTTAACCTGGCTACAATGCCATGGTTAATTGTTAATAAACACTATTATATCAGTAAACACTAATAATAACAGTAAATACAGTGAAATATGGCAGGGAGGGAGGAGAGATACAACTGCAGACTACGTTTTAACTAGAGGTCACTCACTCGCTCCCGGGCTCCCATTGCCAGGCGTACAATCAAAATACAAATGAGAGAAATACATGTCTAGTAGTCAAATTTGAAAACGGTGATGAGCACAGCGATAAACAAATTACAGTATATAAACCATGCATTTACCTATGATAACATAGTAAGAAACATTGTATCATTACTAGAGTGAAATAATATTCCCCCCCCAAAACAAAAATTGATAACTCTCGGGCACCTGTGTCCCACGTGCTGACGCCTTGGTCCCTTGAAATTTTGCAGATACAGTGGTCCCTCGGTTAACGAGCACAATTCGTTCTAGAAGGTTGCTCGTTAACCGAAAAATTTGTTAACCGAAACCATTGTTTCAATGGGTTTTTGGGTAATTGGTTCCAGCTCACCGAAAATTGCCTAAAGTCAACAAAAAAGGTAGTAAAGTACACTTACTTTGAGGTGTGTATGTAGAAGGCTCATGGATGATGATGATGATGATGATAATGGGGGTGGAGGAGAAGGGAGCAGAGAAGGCATTGGGGTGGAAGAGAAGTCACCCCATGGCACCATTTCACCCATAAAATTTTAGTTCGCTTGGTGTAAGTCAAGATTATTTTCTTTAAATCAACACTGCACTGCATTATATATTGTCAATATGTAAAATAAATTTCAAAATGACCAAAAATTTGACTGGAAACACAGAAAAAAAGCGTTTATGTTGAAGAGAGTCTGAAGCAAGATGTTACCTGAACTGAAAAGACACAGAGACTAACGCCTGTATGGTGTGTTGACAGGCTGTTTGGCGCGCTAAAAACTAGTTTCCCTGTACTTAAATTATGTTAAATAATTGTTAAAATGACTAAAAATTTTAATATAAAACTTTTAAAATTATTGAATAGTACAAACTTCTTGATATTTACTAAAATAGTAAGGAATTTAAGCCCTAGAACCGATTACTGTATTGGTGGACTAATACTACAGCTGGTGGGCAGCCAAATGCGGGCGAAAACATGTTGGGAAAAATTTGTAAGAATTTGTTAATCGAGGGAATGCTCGTTAACCGAAGTTAAGAATCTTATGGAAGGTAATTCGTTAACCGAAATTTCGTTAACCGAGGGATCACTGTATGTCATCGGAGGAAATTTTTTTTTGTTTTTTCAATTTTTTAATGACAGTATTAAAATTGTGAATTATTTTTAGGAAAATAATTATGTCCGGCTTAAGCGATGTCCGCCTTGACGAGGTTTTACTGTTTATCAAAATTTAGTTTAGCGTGTTTAGTTTGTAAAGTTGAATTCTGTGACTAAAACAAGTGAAATAAATTGCTTTGTGTGATGAGTGCATGGCTCCTAGCTGGAACATTTCATTCACTTCTGTGGTAGAGGATATGGTGATCACAATCTTCTTTGATCATAGTTGATATTAGCAAGAGATAGTTACTAAAAGACAAAAAAATGCACTACAGCACAACACTACGCTCACACACTTGACAAAGCACCACCTAAACCTCATCCTATAATGTAATTACTATCCCCACAGACACATACATAACATCAGTGCAAACTTTTAAACTAAACAGCATGTTGAACACCCCCACCAGATATCCACATTTCAGAAATTGTCTTCCCCAAAGAAATGAGAGTATTGTACATCCCACAAAAGTATGTTGTGGACACCATCCATCTATCAATTAGTATTGACATGATATCCAGCTGACCCTAAATCCACTCTGTCTTTATTATAGAAACACACCGCAACTCATCTACTTACAACAAATCAAACAATTATGTACTACAGACATTTCTTCAGCTTAATTTCCATAAATGATCTCTGGGAGTGACTGGTGATAGTTGTTTGATATCTGAGGCTCATTGATTTTATATGCATGTACAGCACAGGCTACAACAGCAGCAGCAATTAGTAGTTGAGAAGCAACCAAATGTTTTAATTACTGATATGCACGAAAATTGTTAGCTTTGTGAAGTACATTAGCACAGACAAGTCAACTCACAAATTACTGTATCTTTAAAATGATTACAGGTTTGCAAATTTTATGGGTCATCAAAGATAAGTTCATGACCGCAAACTTTATTGATGCTGGAGCTGCCGAATTTCTTCGACCAGAGTTAGATAAGGAGAAGAGTGAAAACACTTTCCCACTGAAGAGAAGAAAGTACACGGTGGATAAGATGGAGGTTGGTAATTAATTTTTATTTTTCACCAAAACCACATAGTGATAATGTTAACAGAACTGAACCTGATTATAGCATGTAGGGTGAATTAATATGAAGCATTGTAAATCAATGTGGAGGTTGTGACAGTACAGTACAGGGGGTCCCCCAAGTTAGCAGATTTTTATTTCGCGGTCCTCTATTGTTCGTGGATGACACCCTGGATGTACCCAAGAATATCTGTGGTTAGTTTTAAAGTTGCCGGCATTTTTGCAGCCGGGACAGGGAGCCATTTTTTCTAGATACAGTAATTTCCTTTACTTGTATTGTAAATATGTGTGTGTGTGTGTGTGTGTGTGTGTGTGTGTGTGTGTGTGTGTGTGTGTGTGTAGACACACACACACAAAACACATACAGTACAAATAGATAATAATTGGAAAATCCTCTTACAAATAATCAGAAAAAAATATTAAAAAAGTGAAGGTCTACCCTCAAGTCCGTGCTTTATTACTTTATTAATTTTGCACAGACTTGAGGGTAAACTGTCACATTTTTAATGAATTTGTTTCTGATTATTTGTGAGAGTATTTTCCCATTATTATTTATTTTTATGTGTTTTGTGTGTGTGTGTGTGTACACATACACGCATACAAGTACGTATACAGTATAGTCTCGATTTACGCGGATTTCCTTTACGCGTTTGGTCATTTACACGGCACCTGGCCAGACCGGCAATTATTCCATCATTTACGCGGGAAGCGGCGCTGTCAGGGTGCGCACTAGGTCGCCCAGTCAACAAAATATTAAGGAGTTCTTCACCCGCCACTCACCACAGCCAGCCCAAGTCAGTGATAGTGAGGATATGGACTTTGAGGGGTTTGAGAAAGAGGCCCTGGATAGTGATACAGGTGATACAAGTGATACAGGTGAGGGCCAATAATCTGCCCTCTGCCTCGGAACCAACCCCCCATCCCCGTGTGCCCAGCCATCTCTTCTAATGTAAGTGTTAAAAAACCTAATATTATTGATATTTCTCTTGACAGTCAGCTGGTATGCAGCTACCGGTCCCTGGTAGCTGCCGGGTATTCAGCTAACACCCACTCTATGCCTGGAGATGAGTTGAGGAAGAGTCACGAGCATATTAAAATGGTCTAACTTCAACCACACATAACATACGTCTGGCAACAATACAGACGATACTTATGTTTCTTTAATTATACTTGGCACACGATCATTTCACTATGTTAAAACATGAACACTGATATTCACAAAATTCAGCTGAGTTAAACTGACTTTACATGACGGCGGGAAACAATCGTTCACATACCTGGAGATGCATTGAGAAAGAGTCACGAGCGTGTGAGTCTTCCTCGTGCATTAGTTTATATATGGGCATCTGGCAACTCGGGCTTGTGCAGGCATGCCAGAAGAGCTAATCTCACAAACGACAGAAATTCGATTCAACTCAGTCGCTGTACATTCAACTATGAAAATCAGTGTCATGGGTCAGGTGAATTTCTTATGTCTATTTTTATAATCTAATCAGCGATTGAACTTGCCAGGAAAAAGTGAAATGGGCATCAAATACACACGCTGTTAACGTCATTCTCACAACATCAGCGGGATTTCTAGACAAGGACCCTCTATGGGTATACGTTGAGATCTTGGAGATAAGAGTGTGACATATTCTTTTCAAGAGATTAGTGACTTTCTTAAATAGACAACTGACAATAATCAAACTAAAAATATCAGATTCTCTGGGGGTTGGGAATCAAAATAATCTAACTTCAGTAGCAATTGGAAACTCATGGTTATCCCCAAGGACGATATCACGGGATACCATTCGTACTGGTAGACTTGACACTCACTTGACAAGTGTTACTAACAATAAAGACAGTTGAAGCTTTCAACATCACTCACAAAGGATCTTCAATTATTTATCTGTAATCAGACATATCTAAATTGACTCAAAACAATGGTGTTCTCTCTCACATTCAAATTTACTTAATAGAGAGGCTGGTTTCAGGAAGTCAGAGAAAATGGACGGCACTTAAGCTAGGGAAAACGCGTTTTTTCCTAGGGATAACTCCCCAGTTATCCACATGTTTTGAGGGCGTTGAGCATAATATGAATCATCAGGTTTGAAACAGACCAGCCGTGCCATTGTGACCATGACGGGGAGAGGGAGGGAGGGGGAGCTGAGGTGATATGTTTGACAGTTGGCGCCGAAGGTCTAATGCGTATTTATTTTTCAGTCCTTAAGAGTGACTAAGTTTTTCTCTTAAAAATGCCACTGAAGTAACCTGGGAGAATATAATTTACATTGCTGGGATTCTTGTAAGATAATGATTAATTTGAATATAAACAAGCTATAATTTGCACTAAACATAAAAATTTTAGTACAGGTATTGTAGTCATTTAGTACTGTATACACTACAGGTTTGCACTTAGGTCATTTATTTCTTTTACGTTTCTTATAGTACGGTCTGTGCATGTAAATGAATAAAAATAAATTAAGAAATTTATGTAAATCTACCCAAAAATACAGTTGAAAAACTTGTACATTATTAAAATGTACTCAAATTTTTATCTCTTGTGCAAAATATATGATGTCTAGATTCAAATTATTCACTGTCTTGCAAGAATTCCAGCAATTCAAATTATATTCCCCTAACTTTAGTCTGTGATATTATATAAGATAAAAGCTTTAAGTCTAAAACCACCAAACCCTGGCTGGGAGGGTGGGGGGAGGGGGAGGTGACAGTGACATGTTTGACAGTTGGCGCCAGAGGTCTAGTGAAGTATTTATTTGTTTATTTATGTCCTTTAGATTGATTTTTTTGCTTATAAAATGTCACAGAAGTGACCGGAGAGAATATAATTTACATTGCTGGAATTCTTATATGATAGTGATTAATTTGAATATAAACATGCTGTAGTTTGCACTAGACAAAAATCTTAGTAATCATTTAGTAAATTATTTTGAGTACATGTACAGTACAGCTTTGCCCTTAGGACAGTGTGTGCATGTAAATGAGTTTCAATAAATGAATAGTTATATATATCGAGCCAAAAATATTAGTTGAAAAACTTTATGTAGACAGAGCTTGGATGGCAAAATTTTAGAATGACCAATAATTTTAACATAAAAAATGCAAAAATATTCGAGAACACAGCTTTCTTGATATTTACTCCACTGGAAACGAATGTAAACATAAAACCGATTACTGTATTGGCAGACTAGCCGATCAGTTGATCGGCTGATGCGCACAACAAAACTTGTTTCTCCTAAGGCTTGCGTTAATCAAAGTTTTGTTCGTTAATGGAACTGGAAATCCGTATGGGTGCTAATTCGTTAACCAAAATTTTGTTAATTCAACCGTTCGTTAATCGAGGGACCACTGTAGAGGTAAAAAAAATAATTGTCCTAAGGGCAAACACATAAAGGGAATATACATTCAACGTACATCCCCCCACCCGGTCCGCAAATGTTATTTGCGGATTTGGCGATTCACGGCCATTCGTTTTCATGAGATGTCTTGTTTAACCAATCCAACCATGTTATATGTGTTGATAATATCTTTTCATAGTAATATTTGTTAGAATTATGGAATTTTTCAGTCATAATTTTGTTTGAAGGCTGGAGCATCAGTGCTAGGAGGAGCACTTGGCCCAGACTGGCACACTGGACTGGAGCTAAAAGGTGACATCCATCGTAAAGTTACCATAGAGACTGAGGTGGAGATAAGAAAGATATTAGAACCAGTAGATGTCAGACAACCTGGAAAAACAATTACTACTCTAAATTCTGAGGAAGGTAAGAACAATTACTTATGTGGGTTTGATATTAATATTAAGGTGATCTCTAGAAATTGTGTAACTTCTAAAATTAATTAAACATTGAAATTAATGGGAATATTGTTGTTGCTTTGTTTGTCTGTGTTTTTAATTTTAAGTTTTCTGTAATCAAGAATTAAAAAGTCAGTGTCAAATAAATTTATTTAAATTTAAGGAAGCTTTTTTTTTATTGATTGATGGTGTACGTGTGCTACAACGTTTGTACTCAGAATTTTGAGATAACACATAGAGATATTCCTTTAAACAGTACTGTAGTCTTTTTGTATCATCATGTCAGCTGTGGATTAAGATTTACTGAATGTTGTAAAATAAATTTAGTATCAGAATCACACAGTATTAATGGATGTTCCATTGTATAGTACAGTTTATATTTATCCTTCTGGGTGAGAGGGAATGTCAAGGGTATATTCAAGATTAGTTAAAGGGGAGGTTTCCAAATTAGCACCTGGACTCCCTCCTGACTCACTAAATAAGTCAAACCCCATACACCCTCCACTACTCTGCCCATAGTGTTTCTAAAGGTGGCATGAAAATATCAGATAAATAAAATACAAGGGAAGAATGTACAAAAATAAAAAAAAAAGTATTTGCAGTAATAAAGTGCTGAAAGAGATCCCTAATGCTTTGCATGACCACTACCGTAATAAATGAGTATTGCCCAGACTTGTTTCCAGCAAGAAAATGTATAAATAATACAGTACATTATATGGAATGTCATTCACTAAAGGCGTGGTTTGTTGAATTACTCCTCAATGGTTTGTTAACAGAATGGGTTTATAAGGTCAACTTGTAATTTATTACCAGAGGTGATGAGATGATCTAAATTCCCACCCTCCTTTTAGTGTTACGAAATAGGAGCTCCAAGGCTCATCTTTAGCACATGTTTGATTATGTTTCTATGATCAGAAATTGATTTTTTTTTTTTTTTTTTTTTTTTTATTTATTTTTTTTTTTTTTTTTAGGAAACCATCTTTTTCTAATGTCTTTTTTGAATGGCAACATATGTATCATTTGGAAACTCCTTTTTAATTTATAATTTTCACCACTTGTCAGCTTACTAGTCACTCAGACAGTCAGCCTGTTCTTTGTGACAACATTCATTGTCCAGTGTTAGTACAAGAAGAGACCAGAGGACCCAGAGAAACCCTATGATGTTTGGTAAGGTCACACTGGATAACGTTCTTCTTGCATCTGACCCGGGGTTTGAACTCGGAAAACAGTGAGTAGGCAACTGTTGGCTCCAGATATGTGTTGGAAAGATAGCCATAGTTTGTATTTGAGCCTTTATGATTTTAATTTGATGTGGTGGAGATGCTGGAAATGGTTTGTTAGCATATACAGTATGTACAGTAGGTGCTCTGTTCACCTTTGATCATAAAACAAGATTACAGGATCAAACCTTAATTTTTACTAATTTAGAATTGCTTCATCTCAAGTTATGTGATGTAAGTAATCTACTGTATTCTTACTTTATTAGGAGAATGGCCTGTTTATGTGGAGTTGACAAATGGCAAAGTCTATGGCTGCGACTTCATTGTGTCGGCAATTGGTGTTACACCCAACACATCCAATTTTTTAAAAGGTTTGTTCTTTAAGCACTCAGTCTGTTGGTAATTTTTATTATCAACATGTTAACAGTATGCTGTTTGCAGAAGTAAGCAAATGACATTTGAATGGTTTCTGATAACTGCCACAGTGTGGTGGTGAGCTTGTATGTGTAGGCTAAGTGAGATGATCGCTAAGCCAACATAAACGTGAAATAATATTTCTAAACAAGGGATAATGAGGAATAATATCCGTAGAGATGGCACGTAATTGTGTAGCGGAGTCACCGACTCGTCACCCAGTAGCATAGAGAGCGGGTGAGGTTGAGCTGTGAGCTATGTTATTGTTCAAATCATATTTTTGGTAGATATACCGTACATTATTTTCTCCATTTTCTTTCACTTTGTTACATGCACACACAACCATTCATACATAATGTGGGTAATGGAGATATTATTGTACGTACATGGAAGAAGTAAAAAATTATCTGTAAAACCAAGTACATACACAGATACCAAGGTTAAAATAACAGCACAGTATAGTCAAATTTTCATTTTATAATTCATGTACAGTACTGTACTGTATTACCATGAATTTCAGGTAATAAATTCACTTTGGGAGAAGAAGGTGGATTCCTGGTTAATGAAAAGATGGAAACATCAGAAAAGAATGTGTATGCTGCAGGGGATGTTTGCACTCCTGGTTGGCAGCCGGCACAACATTGGTTTCAGGTAAGTTATGCTGATTGATTGATTGATTAATGTAATGTAAAATGTACCTTGATCGTTGTTTATGAACTGAAGACTTTATAAGGCAAGTTTATATGAGAGTAGAATGTGAAAAGTTTGTGGCTAAAATAGAATCCTTTAAAAGTGTGAAAAAAAATTAAGGGACAATATAGTAATGCATTAGTAAACACTTATAACTGATAGCAAAGGTGATCTTTCGTCCTGTACACTAATTTGCATATTTATACATCTGGAGAGTAGCTTTCATATCATAGAGGGTATTAGTTGTAGTCAGGAGGACTTTTCAAGAATGTTCTGGAGTCCAGGGGCCAGATTCATAAACGACTTACGGTCATTGTAAGTCCATACAATCAACCTTAACGCTGAACAGGTGATTCACTAACAGTTTACAGTGACTGTAACCCACCTTCTCATACAGCAAAAGTTATGGTGGCCACTGAGCACCCATAAGCTTACACAAGGCAGAAATAACTCCCATTTTCTTTATTATATAACCCGTCAAGACACACAGAGCTACCAGCCATACAGTACTTCAAGCGTCACTAGTAAGAGTGAACCTGTGACGATGTAACTAATGATTGCTTTAGCTCATGACCGTGAACTCCAGAGAGAAAGGGTGTTTAGCGATCCTTTGGACCCTCTACAAATTGCTGACCACCTACTGCTACGTAGGGATATACAGGAGGTCCCCGACTTACGAATGCCCACCAATACGAACAGGGTTAAACTTGAAATTTACAGTATTTTATTTACCTGAAATACTTTTTTTTTCTTTCATTGACTATGTATTTTGTCATTCTATTTCTTCTTTTCCCTTAAATTAAGTGAGGGATTTTAAACATTGTTCTATAAGCACAGTATGCTCATAGCATGTGTTCTAACTTATGTACAAATCCGACTTAAGAATGTCCTCAGGACTTACTTGCAATCGCCGATTGCCAATATCCTACAGTCATCGTAGCCTCTCGAGATATGGGGAGAGATACGATCAAAGTTACAATCAATTTAGTGAATCTGGGCCCAGGCAAAATACTAGGTACAGTACCAGTCTATTTTTAAGGCATTGCAGTTATAGGAATTGCCAGTGAATATTCCTCATAGATAAGTCAGGATGCTTAAGCACCATTCTATTATGCACTGTACTGTACTTGGGTGACTTCAAAATGTACAGTCATTGGCTGGTAGTGCTGTACTCCTGCTCAAACATGAAACCATTGTTTGAATAAGAAGTGCAACACTATTAGCCGATGACAATCTTCATTAGTAATCCAAGGATATTATAGGTGGTGCTCCTATAAGACAATAGTAGCAACTGTTCTACCTCACTTAAAGCTGAGAATATAATATAACTGTTAGGGAGGCAGGTACAGTATATATTATCATGAAAAAGATTACCTTTGGGTTAAAGTCACACATGAAATATACTTTGAAGATTAAAGCACTTTCTTCTTTGAAAAATTCTCCTTTCTTTCAGATGCGACTCTGGACACAGGCACGCCAAATGGGATCATATGCTGCAAAATGTATGTGGTCATCATTGGCTAAAGAAGAAATTTATATGGACTTCTGTTTTGAGCTGTTTTCTCATGCTACCAAATTTTTTGGCTACAAAGTCATTCTTCTGGGCCTCTTCAATGGACAACGACTCGAAGGGAAATATGAAATTCTTTTAAGGTATACGAAAGGTAAGTTGTTATTTTTTTATATAGTACTGTATATATAAAATTGTTGGAGAAAATTTGTGCTACTTTGATTTCCAAGAAAGCATGACATATACATTGACTTGATTTCAGAATAATATACAGTTCAGTACAATACAATATGGTATGTTATATTGAATAATGGCGACCTGTGGTGTAATGGTCAGTATGTTCGTCTCGCAAGCGAGTGGACCCTGGTTCGATCCTTGGACAGGTAAGTGGACCCGGGTTTGATCCTTGGGCAGGGTGAAACGATGGGCAAGTTTCTTTATGCCATTTGCCTGTCTACCCAGCAGTAATTGGGAACCTGGATGTTAATCAATTTGTGGATCGTATTCCTGGGTAATGGTTAGCCAGTGCAGTTGGCGAGTTGTCCGGTCTTCTCAGACTATTCCTTGACACTGGGTCATGCAACTTGTTATCTCAGGGTGTGGTTGTTGTGTTGGCAACAGCTTCTACACCTTAAACTAATTCACGCCTAGGTGGCCCTAGGGCCGACCATCCTCGTTACACGAGGGGCAACCATTATATATTCAATGTTTAAGTAGTACAGAAGTGATTCTTTTGTTTTTTTTATATTTGTAGTAGTAATAATAGGAGTGAGTGAAGAGCTATAAAAACTTCAGATAGAACATTTTAATTTAAACACATGTAACACCAAATAGAAAGTGTTGCAGCCATGAGAAGCATGAGGTAAAACAGAAACTTTTCTTGTATGACTGTTACAGTTTGAGTTGTGATTTAGGGTGGTCTTAAAAAGTGATATAGTAGAAGGAAGACCTAGGATTCTTTAATGTTTGCATTATTGTTGCTTATTGTTCTATCATGCATATAGCCTGTTGTATAACAATTTCAGTCACTGAATGTTGTATGGTTACATCCATAAATTTTCAATTACTTCACCTAAAACAATTATCAACATATCTGACCGGTATATTTTTTAGTACGGTATAAATATTCTCAAAATGCAGAATACAGTGCATCAGAAAATAACTTGGTCTCAAAATTATTATAAAAAAGATGTGTTTTCTGAGACGAAGCAAACATTGCATGCTAACAAGTAGTCAACTGCAATTTCTAAAATTAGTGTTGATTTTTCATTGTGATTCCATACATGCTGTGTACTAGTGTTGACCATTATACAGTAGGATTAGGGACCTCAAAAAGCCATCATTAAGTGATCGATTGTACAGTATATCAATAAAATGTGGGCAAAAATAGGTTCAGTTCCTGAGACCCTGAAGAGACCAAACAAGTTTTATATCTTGTTGCTATAATGATTAAATAATGTTTAAATAACTCAAATAACTTACAAAGACAAAAACAATAAATTTAAACATAAAATTATACAAAATAAATATTTACAGGCATTTTCATGTACCTTACATAATATGTATATACAGTACATTTAAGTTGCAAACCCCCCTGGTGCCACTAGTGAGTAGGAATAATTAATTTTATTTTAGTCATTCTGCCTATTTTTATTGAACTCTTATTGTGTGTATGCATGAGTACTATCTTATGAGAATATGCGAGCTCACAAGTTGCAAATTATAATGAAGTGTATCTTTCTGTACTGTACTTCAAAAAAGTATACTGTATTATGAATTTCACTGGTTGTTTCTCAGCAAGCAGAATCATTTAACAGTTAACCGCTTTCTTTATATAAATGTCATTGTTACACAAATTCATAATATACAATAATTTACATAGGGAAATTCATAAAAATAACTTGTAAACAAACATCGGAGGCCGCGACCATTGTAAAACTCATCTTAGCCAGCGCTTAGGGGTAAATGGTGTTAATTTTTTAACATCGTAAAACTGATTTATCGTATATAGGTCCATTGTATAACGGTTAACAACTGTATTGTAGTTTAATTATATCATAGTTTCACTGTAATAAAAAATTTAATTAAAATGCATTTGGCTATTTTTCAGGAATGGAATACATAAAGTGTGTGATGGTGGATGGGCGGATGCAAGGAGCGGTATTAATTGGGGAAACAAACATGGAGGAGACGTTTGAGAACCTTATTCTTAACCAGATGGATCTCTCTGTGTATGGAGAAGACCTGCTTAACCCTGATGTTGATATTGAGGATTACTTTGACTAATAAATTATACTGTATTTATTTTTTTTCTATTCTTAAGGTAGGGGAACTATTGCTTTATCATTTAACATTGAAATACAACAATGGTGGTTGCAAAGGAGAATGACAACTAGATGCAACTAATTTAGTAATCTTTATACATGAGATATGAAATGGTCTAAATTGGGTTTTCAATTTTTTTTTTACTACATTCCTGTTTACTTATTTGGTGCTACCCACATACCGGTACGTCTTGAATGGAATGTTTTTTATAGAAAATGCAAGAATGAAATTTTTTCTTTTGTAAAAAGAAATGTATATATTCCCTTTATGTGTTTCCCCTTAGGACATTTATTTCCTTTACCTGTATTGTATATACGGTATACAATCAGAAACAAATTTATAAAAAATGTGAGTCTACCCTCACATCTACTCCATGCACGGAGTAGACTTGAGGTAGACTCACATTTTTAATAAATTTGTTTCTGATTATTTGTGAGAGGATTTTCCCCTTATTTATTTTTTGTGTGTGTCTACACACACACACACACACACACATTTACAATACAGGTAAAGGTAAATTCTGTCTCTAGAACGAATGGCTCCCTGTCCTGGCCGCAAAAATGCTGGCAACTTTAAAACTACCCACAGACATTCTTGGGTACATTCAGTGTTACAAGAAAAAATAAATAAATGTGACCGGTCCACCTATATTGTTACCATAGTGCACAAGTACTGTAGTACCTAAGACTGCATCACACTATCTTGTGTCACAAGGGGATTCATTCTCGCACTAGCACTGCAGACATCAGAGGTCCTTGAAGAACTTAGGAGGGGTGAAGGCACAGTATGTGGAATCTATTAAATACCTCCACATTGCAAATTCTAACAGCTAACAAGTTATTTGAAACTCACCTCTTTTTTTTAATTTAATGGCAAAGCATTTCCAATAGGAAGATAATTACAAACTTATAGAAATAAGGTGAATGTATCTACCCAAGAAATACATACCACGTAGTACACTCCAGATTGAAAACCCGTTGTGTAAGTATTTCTATTTTCATTCCAAAGTCATTTCATATCTGCACAGAATTTAGTTTACAGCAAAATACAAGTCATAATTATGAGTAATAATAAGTGTTACTGTGCTTTACTCCATTTAATGTTTCAGAGTACTGTACATTAAGAAAAGATAATGTGCTTCTGAAAGTTTGTAAAATTAAGGTAACCATAAGTAAAAAGATGGGTCTTCAAAATCTTGAAAGAAACACACGGGATAACAAGCCAAATCAAGGTGCAACTAAATGCAACATAAGATTTAGATTTTTATTTCACCTCTTCGCACCCCTACAACACATCATCACACATTTTAGACTTAACAAGCATGAGTGATATACAATCTAAATAACACCAAAAACCTGTGGAATGGAACCTTCAAATCTGACAAGCAGAGAAATAAAACTAAACACTTGCTTGTTCATCCACACATCATACAGGTTTAATATCTTGTATCCTTTGTCAATCATAATATCATTCACTAGTAGGCAACTATACACACATTATCCAGGGTGACCAAATAAAATAAATGTTTACCAGGTCATCACAATCCACTGAGTAAAAGATAATGCTTTCAGTTTTGAAAAAACATCAAGTTCCGTAACTAAAGACTGTAAGTAGTATTCATTTGGACAAATGTTTGTATGGTAATAAAGGAAACTCAGGGTCAAAGACAACTTTACTCCTGAAGTTCAATTACAAAGGACTTTATTCCCGATGAAATGTCAGGAGTAAAGTTGTTTTTCTGACCCTGTTTCCTTTGTTACCTTACAACCCTACAGACTGTAGAATTCTCAGTATATTAATTATTTCCTTTAAAAATGAAATTAACATCAGTTCATTCAACATCACAGCTTTACTGAGAAGTCATTAATCTGCAATAATGAGCATAAACTAATCTGTTTAAGGACCACAAAAAAATTACTTTCAACAAAAGTAGGGCCGATGGTCACAACTGGACTTGTGCAGCTAGGATGGATGAACTTTCAACACCTTGTATCTTGAGCCAGCTCATGCATTTCTGAGGAGATTTAGAAATTGTAAAATTTTAATTCTAAACATATGCTTCTAACCATTAAGTCTGTGTGTCAATGACAATAAAGCCACCCTCATTTTAGTGTAACAATAAATATTACAAGTGTTCATACTCTAGTTTTAAGAGGCTTGATCTTGCCTTTTAATAAAACTAAAAATTCATAGAAAATGAAAAATTCCAGTAAAGGTTAATGAAATAGTGGCAGCTATATTACAAAACATGCTGTTAGTGGGAACTCTTATATCCAGGGTGTCATCCGCAAATAATCAAAGGCGTAAGGACATGCTGTATTTATTTCTCGCAAATGTTGTGATTCACAAGAAGCATCTGTAACACGCCCATTTAACTCGCATTTAAAGAACTAACAAATTCTAAATAGACAAAACTTGATGCATTTTATTATTTAAATATTTTATGCAATAATAGTTTCCTTATTTTGTTATTTAAGAAATACAGCAAACATTCAACAGACTTGGTGTGCATGAGTGTGTGGAAGCCAAACTTGGTGTAGTTTAATGGTAGGTCAGGGGTAACATGGACGGCCTGGGACCCAGGAAGCAGAAAAATCCTCAAAAACTGGTTGTCTTGGGTCCATATTAATAGTCGACATGCCTGATGGTGAGCCCAAACATTGGGAACCAGAAGCTTGTGCAGGGAAATTTTATTCATGAACGTGTTTCAGGCACTAAGATGGGTTGGGATCCTGATCCACTGAGTAGTGGTACCAACCTATGCAAATCAGCAGGATGACCCAATGTTGTCATAACTGAGGCATTGAGTACCCCAATAATTTTAAAAAATAGTAACCAACACTAAATAAATTAACTTCAAATGACCAAACGAACATAAACGTGTTAAGATGATATATTTATGGGATACTGTATAGTTATTATTATTCTCTGGTGTTTGTGAGGCTTATTTTGAAGGTTATATTTCACTGGGTGTTGGCCACACTGGGAAGGCCGGTGTTTGGTGTGTAGTGAGACTGCTGTCACATATAAACAAATGGCACTTGATTTAATGTTTCAGGATGTTAATATTATTACATTATTTTTTACTTCATTTCTGTTACCAATCCTTGATTGTTGTGCCCATTTGGTGCTACTTAAAAATAATTGATGAGGATTTGAATAATGTATAGCTGCTTCCTTTGTGATGAGGCTGACTTAGGTGTTGTTGCTTGCTATATGAATTTTACTTGGAACCCTAATCATCCTTTTCAATAATTCTTCCCAGAATCTTATATCCTGGCTGCATGTACTAGATATTCAGGGTACTACTGTATTAAAATTGATTTAATGAAATGATACTATACAAAAATTTGATTTAGAATGCTTGAAAATGCATTATTCTGGTGTCTAAAGTTCAAATTTCAGACTTACACTTTGAAGGTATGGCTCCAAATAAAACAAACCTGCCCTAACATAACAATAATTTTACTGAAAACTTTCCTAATGTTGCTCGTTAACCTGTGCACCTCTTCTAAACTACAGTATTAGCACGCTCATGATGAGCCAAGATTATTTATCAGTTGCAAATAACTGACAATCTTTGAATGTACAGGTATATGGAAACAAGGTTTTTTTTTATCACCAACAGACTCATTTCCTATCAGTTTTGAATATATTCTATCTATAAAAATGTATTTAAAAATTTGAAGGGTGAAAAAGATTTTATATTCATTGGGACTGCCATAGGGCAGGTACCCCCTCCTGATGAATTGCTTCAACAATCCCAATAGGAAACTCGATCCACCAGGAGTGCCTTTGGGCCTGTAGGCATTTCTGAATAACGACACACGATGGTGCTCCTGATCAGTTGGGTGGTGTAGTAACTGAATACGGCCCCTGGTCCCAAGAGTCCCAGATTTGAGGGTCTATACTTGAAGTAAAGCCTGTACAGTATACAAAAGATTTTAAGCAAATCACTTGATGCATTGTCAAGATACCAAATGCGCCCAAAGAATTCTAAAAAAATGTAAAACACTGTACCTGTAATTAGTTCCCCTAACCATCACATGGGAATAAAATCATGTACAAACAAGAAAAAGCACACTGTACAGTATGTTGCCAAGGCTTATTTGTTTTAAAATGAAGGAAATTAAGGTGCTGTCAATGTTATCTGGTTATGACCACAGCTATTTAATCTTTAAAAGGAAAAGTTCCCAAGATGAGGGAGGTGGAGGTGAATGGAAAGGGGGGGGGGTCTGCCAAGGCATATTAGTTTCAAATCTCAAACAGATCAGTTGAGATTGTTAAGAAATGAAAAATCTTTATGTGGTTCCAAAATGACTGCCAGGGTGCAACATCACTCCAAAACAATACAGTACACCAAGTAAGAAGAAAACACATGCATAGCACAGAAAGAGAATAAGCGGAGGCACTTTCAATATCTTGAAAGAAAGAAGATAAGGAAACACTACAGTTATAAGGCAACCACCCATTAAAGGATACAGTACTTAAATACTTGTTATTAGTGGAAAAAAAAATGCCTTTTAGCAGCAAGCAATATGTACCTTACACCAAACCCCTGAGTCCAAGTTAATTCTGCTGTGGCTGCGTAAACCTGTATGATTTATTGTAGTAGGGCCCATACACCATCTTCACCTCCTGCCTGAAAGGCACCCAGAGAAGAGGCTAACTATTACCCTTTTTGGAGAAATAAGAAAAGGGTGAAGCAGACACAGTAACCAATATAATAACAAGCATAACTGTAGGAAACATGACATCACAATTAAGGGCATACTAAAGACACCATACTTATTAGTAAAATAATGGAAGCCAAAAATGGCCCAACAATGTGGCTACAACACATAAAACAAATTAAATCGCACATATATGTACAGTATTTCAAGTCACTAAAGCACATATCATACAACTCAATGATAAAAAATCTGTGCACTCAAATACATGCATATTTGGTAATTCAACCTAACATTCTTGTTTAAAGGAGTTAAATTATCACTAAATTTACTAAACATACACAGTTATTTTGTGCTGTTTTATAAGACCCATTATTAAACCAGTCAACAAGCTAGTTCAATAATACTTTGGTTTCATACGAAACACGTCCATTGATGATGTTTTTTTAATCCCTTGATTGATTGTGAGAGAAGAGAGTACGTAATGCAGTACAGAGAAGGCCAGTTCCCTTGGTCCAGTTACACTTAAGCTTTTCACTGTGCATCACTCAATGCACTTTAAGCCTCCCTACTGTACGTATCTCAGGGTGTTCATAACATTAGAAGCACTCATGACCTTCACTGTTTCAAGTTCCTTCTTTTCACCATGAACTCCTGAAATCCAATACAGTATCAATGTCTGGGGATCTTATTTCCACCCTCTCTCTGCTTCAGTGCCATGGACTCCTGGGATTCTATAAACACTATCATATATTTTCATTAATACCCATCCATACTTACCTTGAACCTCAACTTCCAAAATCTTTCTTACTAATCCTTTACTGTACTTTGAGTTTTTCCTTTATATACATTACCTAAATCCCCCCCCTCCCTTTTATTATTTGTCACTGACTGGAATGATTCCCTAACCCTAAGTTATATACAGACCTGAAATCAACAAATTGATATAAAATCTGAAATTAGGGGGCAAATTCCCACAGAACTGAAGGGTTTTTGACAAAAGATAAGAGAGGAGCAAAATAGTTCCTTGTAAATATGCAATACAACAGAGTACAGTGAGGTCTCATTTTGCACGCGAATATCATACTGGTACATGTCCATGCAACAGAAATCCACAGAAGCGATGCCATTTAACATGTTAAAATCACTATACCATACTGGTCTCGCCAGACCTTTACTCTAGAACGACTTTGGGTAACAGGCACAAACTACTGTATATCCAGATGAGTGGTGCGGACAGCAGACAATATTTTCTCCTGGTATTTCCTTGCGGTTCTATGTTTACATTCGTTTCCAGTGGAGTAAATATCAAGAAAGTTGTATTCTTGAATATTTTTGCATTTTTTTATATTAAAATTACAGTATACAGTACAGTAGTCTCGGTTTACGCGGATTTTTTATATGCGGCACCTGTCCAGACACGCCAATTATTAGTTACGCGGTACATTCCTGAATTTACGCGGAAAGCGGCGCGGACAAGCTGCGCACTAGGTCGCTCTTACGTCACCGCTGACGTCAGATGACGTTTCGGACTATGATTGGGCCACACATCCTTACCACCCACACATCCCCTCCGCCGCGAGCTGTGATTGGTCTATTTAACCTTGCTTGCCCAGTCAACAAAACATTACCGAGTTCTTCACCCGCCACCCACCACAGCCAGCCCAAGTCAGTGATAGTGAGGATATGGAATTTGAGGGGTTTGACAAGGAGGCCCTGCTAGCCTCTGTGGTGGATAGTGATACAGGTGAGGGCCAATAATCTGCCCTCTGCCTTGGAACCAACCCCCCATCCCTGTGTGCCCAACCATCTCTTCTACTAACATTAGTGTTAAAAAACTTAATATTATTGATACTGAATTTTTCTTAAATATTAATTGTGTGTGCATACCATCATAAAATTAAGATGTTATTTTTACTACAACGTACGTATTGTCGGAAAAAGGGTAGTCTGGCGGTCGGCCCAGTCTCTATTTCAATTAATCCCATATGTTCTGTTATTTCGTTTACGCGTTTCGCATTATACGCGGACCTCCATGGGTTTAATTGACCGCGTAAAATGAGACTATACTGTATATTGGTCATTCTAAAATTTAGCCATCCAAGCACTGTCTACTGTACATAAAGTTTTTCAACTAATATTTTTGGCTCGATATATGTAACTATTAATTTATTTTTACTCATTTACATGCACACACTGTCCTAAGGGCAAAGCTGTATTGTACATGTACTCAAAATAATGTACAAAATGATTACTAAGTTTTTTGTCTAGTGCAAACTATAGCATGTTTATATTCAAATTAATCACTATCTTATAAAAATTCCAGCAATGTAAATTATATTCTCCCCGGTCACTTCTGTGACATTTTATAAGCAAAAAACAAAAATTCAATCTAAAGGACATAAATAAACAGATAAAGAGCGCTGGATGTAAAAAAAAAAAAACCTTTCCCTTTTTTGTCTCGTCGCTGGCAAATGGAGGGCGGTGCGTGATGATAGCTGCATTTATTACCGGGGTATGTTGTTATTTTAAGGTATGTTAGACAGGTTTATAATGCATTTTTATTATTTTAATATACAGTACCGGTAATCTTATTTTTAATCCAGTTTCCCAAACGTAAGTTTCAGTTTAAAATAATTAGTGGTAGGACCGTGTGAGTGGTTTACGATGTTCTCCATCACTACTCTTGACACGCTAAACCACAATATTTAAGAGGTAAGAATTTTATACCCGGTATTTAAGACGACCCATAATTTTGGACTGATTTTTTTAAGGTTCAAATTCCGTCTTATAAGCCGAGATATACGGTAGTGATTTAAGGGCGATTTAGGGGATTTTTAGGAGTGTTTCTGACTTTATGCATTTTTGGGCTTTACTTTGTATGTACTTTTTCTGTGAGTTGGAACCAATTACCCAATATCCCATTGAAATAATAGATTCAGTTAACAAACGACTCTGTGGAACCAATTGTGTTCGTTAATCGAGGAACCACTGTAATTAATAATAAATGAGGTCATACCTGCATATTAAGTGTAGGTCTTATTATATGACATAAAATTGTGTGTGATTAACTGAAGTGTATAATGGCAGGTTCAAGATCAGCTGTTGGCAACACTCCTACACTTCATATCTTTAATCACCCACAGTTTTCTGCTTTCTCATTCCATATTTTAAATTATGTAAAATAATGTCGAAGGGCTACAACGGTGTTCATTTATACTCAATTTTGTGGGTAGAATCAGCTGTTCAATAGCATCTGGCACAGTGTAACCATAGAAACTGATAGATGCATCGTCTCCTCACCACTTACACTACTCTCCCTCACCACCACCACTACCTCTATTATCACCACCTAAATCATAATTTCAGTGATGCAGAGATGGATTAGTGTCAACCATAGCAGAGCCGTACAATATCCACTGCCTCCCTCCCTTCCACCCACCTAAACACTGCGTCTCACTCGCTCATCAAACGACTGTCATTCATGATACAATATTGTTATTTGTTACTGGTATTCATTAATTAGTAAAGATACATTACTGGATAATTTGCATTTATTGCCTATACCCTTCGCATACAATACTGTACAGTATATATTTCACAGGTAAAAAATAATGTCATCAGAATTACATCTCCACACAGTATATACAATGGCCCCCTAGAGTGCTGTTTTGGATAGTGTTCTATTATTCATGAACGTATCTGGGCCATTACTGTATACCTGTATTACTTATGGTACGCATTTATGACGTCCAATAACTATAATGACTAAAATCGCTAAGTTAACGATATATGGCTTTCCAAATAAGCTTTAACTATGGTTACATGTTAACCAATCACGTAAGCGATAACCGCACATGCAATACCCGTGTAAAATTGAAACCCCACTGTACATTCTATTTTTCAATTAACTTTTGTCATCAAGAATTCATTAACACTGGCCCACCAGGGTCTTTATTCTTTAATGGCCCCAGACATGCCAGGTAACCTTTATAACCACAAACTGTATGGGGATTATATTGCAGCATAGTGAACAGTTCTCATGATAAGTGGTAAATTTACATGGTCTGAGAGTAATGTAAAAAAAGGATTAGAGTTAATTTTAAATAACAGGTATCATCAAGTGATTCTGCTACCATATCCCCTGAGGAGTGCTTCTCCTTTATTACTGATAGATATGTATATAAAATACAATGTCTAATTCTGATGTTTAATTAGAACCCATTTTCCCAATTACAGTATAATACTTAAATTTTCATCTTCACAAATTTTAACTTCATGACACACTGGACCCCCTTCTTTCATACTTTACACTAGACCTGCACTGATCTCGTGAATGAAAATTTTGGTAAAGAAAATGTTGGACGTCTGCTAATCGATAAAAAATTCTCAGGCCTGTATAAATATGATAAATTTTGGATATTTTATAAAGTAAGAACATTTCTAAAGTTACTTATTTTAAATATAATACTCACTCCTTCCTTTTAGCAGCTATGTTAGACAGCATGGAATTGCCGCAGAAGAAGGTGACTATGCCAACCATAAGTAAGTACCGCAATGTGCTAAACATATCTAGCTGCACCCAGAAGAGACAGAACAGTGCCAGAATGCCTGTAAAAAACAACCACAAAATTATTTTAATTTGTTTACATATAAGCTAAAGGGAAAATTTAATTGTAATAAAAAGGGAATTTTAATTGTAGATTGTGAAAATCTGAAAAATTTTCATACTGTTGTTTAATTAAGAACCAAGAAATGGTATTGGACAATATAGTATGTATACACTGAAAGTAGTGTGTGTGTGTGTGTAATAATAAATAATAATAATAATAATTAACGGTTTATTGAAAAAATTCTGCAGCGCGAAGGCTGAAAATATACATTGGACATAAATGACATTACATACATTGGTGGTTTAACAAAAGCCTTCATTAGAGAAAGGTGAAGGAACATACAGTGAACATACAGATTAATGTAGGTGTTGAACAGCAAACTCGTAGTGTAGTAACTCCCTCCCAGATGGTGTTAGGAGGAACTCACGTGGTGTAGTAGTTCCCTCAGATGTTGTTATGAGGGACCTGGCGTGGTGTGTGTGTGTGTGTGTGTGTGTGTGTGTGTGTGTGTGTGTGTGTGTGTGAGGAAAAAACAAGGTTGACTTGTGTAAAATAAGGACATGCAAAAATAAAATGTATGTTGGATTTGCTTAATATACAAGTTGTAATTAAGACTCACTGGATGACTACAGATCATAGTATGACCGGAGAAACTTTAATTTATGTAAGATTATCATTTGAAATACAAATCTCATGTTAGAAAAACCCTATTTAAGGGTAGTAGGTAGTTAGCAGCTATCAAACAGGGAGGTACTACTGCCTGGGAAGATATTGGAAGCATACTGTGTTGTCTAATGGTAGACCCTGCTGCCATATGGCATCACGAAAATTGTGACCAAGTCCCAGGTTGCTGATCTGACCTTCTGCCTCATTTACACACAATTGCAGGGTCTCAATTGTTTCTCTTACTTGGACAACACAACATGCATAATGTATATCGTTTCTCACTCTTGGTTTATTTTTTCGTTTTTGTATTTAGTTATGGTTATTATTATTGTTTTTATTAATTTGCTATTCATTTTATTAATTGTTGTAATAATAATAATAATAATAATAATAGATATTATTATTATGATTATTATTATATTTTCGCCCCCCAGGCCCTGATGTGGGTCAGTGACCTGTGCCCGGGTAGGCTAATCCCCGTAAAAAAGAAAAGAAAAAAAAGTGCTTCTCTACTTACGAACGAGTTACGTTACTGAGGCTTGTTTTTAAATCCAACTGTACTCCTGTAGATACCAAACATATAGTAAAAAATGAAAAGATAATGGATGTTTAGTACAGCTCTACCCTACAATACAGCCTTAAAACCTGGCTCACTCTTCTCCTCTTATGTAATGTTTGTTCTATCTGGAATGTTCTTCAAAATAATCCAGTCTCATCCACATTAAACACCTGTTCTGGCAGGTAACCCCCCTCAGTGATGATGATTGTATCTCTGAAAGTTTTAATCGAATGTTCTTAAGTAGAGGAACACCTGTTCAGTATTTCTAAACTATTACCTGCACTGTAAAATTTAAAACATATCAGACGATTTTCACCTCTCGGTTCCTATACCAACTATATTTTCGTGCAGTGCAAACATACCTGCAAGTCCGATGTGGAACACGACCGCTGTAACAGTTATAGGGAAGTTGGAGATGTTTACACCCAGCTTTACCCACTGAAAAGAAAAAAAAATAATAATAAATGAAATCTGGTTAAATAACTTTTATTGACTCTAAAATACTACAAACCCATCAAAATGGACTTCAAATTCCAGTACAGTAATTAAGATGACATTTTAATCAACTCTGCTGTGTTTAAAATGACATCAATGGTAACTAAAAACTTTGTACATACTGTAGTATGAATTTTTCTTCAGGATGACTGATAAACTTTGTTCATTAATGATTACAGTGAACCCTCAGAGATTCGGACCCTGTAAATTTGGATTTCGGGAGATTCGGACAATAAATTTGGGGGTTCTGGGCTAAGAAGCCTCCCCAAAACAGGGTGAAGGTAGTTTTAGGCTTAAAGTTTTTATCTTATAAAAAGTCACAGACTAAACTTTGCAGAATATGACTTGCATTGCTGGAATCCTTGTAAGATAGCGAATAATTTGAGTATAAACATCACATAGTTTGCACGAGATAAAATTTTTAGTCCTTTTGTGTAGTACATTTGAGCACTGTATAAAGTGAGTACAGTAATATGTTGCTCAAAATTATGACTTTTTCACAGGAAAAAGTCTGTATAACTTACCCCAGTGGTCAGGATAATATGTACTGTATCTTATTTTTTATATCACTATTTATCGTTTTTATATATTTAGTACATTCGCCGGAAGATTTGAACAATTGGCTTTTTCAGACAGGTGGTTCCCCCTTTTAGTCCGGATCTTTAAGGATTCACTGTGCTCGAGTTTATATCAACAGGGGGTCTTTGACTCCTCACTTTACAGTATGTTGTACCCAGTATACTGTATGCTGCAAACAGGAAGAAATTTTAATTGTATTGTACTGTATGTCATTTGCTGCTCATATACATTATCTGCATCATCCACTATTTTATGTTAAATGTGTGCACCTAAATATGACCATCTCAAATTCAGGTGCATTACAAGAGAACAGGCATCGCTGCACTGAGTAATAACCACACGTAGACACTAGACTGAATACAGCATGGTTGTGTTGTTGTGATGCGGGCAAGACCACGTGGTGCACTTCGCATTGCTTCACGACAATACCAATGATCATATTTTTACCAATTTTTAAATATTTTTTTTCCACTCCGGTGGTCTGGTAGTTGGGGTTTTATTGTATTGTATTAACAGGTGCTCCCCAACTTACGACGGGGTTAGGGACCCAAATCCAGGTCGTAAGTCGGAATGGTCGTAAGTCCGACATAGATTCAAAAATAAAAAAATAAAAAAAAATAAATAAAAAAAATAAAATCTACAATGAAATACAGTACAGTAAAAGTAATAAATAATGAGGAATGGATACAGTACAGTAAAATTAATAAATGGATACTGTGTGACTGAGCACTTACCTTTAATGTAGTCAGCTTAATGCACACGGGGCCCCCATAATTTTCTATTTACAGGTATACATGGAGACTATATTAATTGGATGAAGCAAAAGAGGAGACAGGGCTGGGTGGGTCATCAATGTTGCTTTCTTCAGACAGGTTTATGTACTGTGGAAACTTGCTGGTTGATGGTGTTGGATCATCTTGAGGGAGTGAAGAGGCAGCACTGGTGGGGCGTAAGGAGACAGCACTGGGGGACTTCGTACAATAGATGTCCAATTTAGACTGCACAGTTTGATTTTTCTTTTCATTATAAATTTCTCTAGCAAGCAAATGCATCTTGGATCATTCTGTCAACTTTGGCATAACGCTCATAATTTTGATCCATGCCATCAAATAGCTGCATTCCTTTATTAATTGTAGCAAATGCCTCTGCCATTTGCTTTACTGAAAACTTTTTGGGGGTGCAGGTCCTTCTATATTTAGACTGGCTTCTTCCTCTGCATCTTTGTGTGCTTCCAGTTCGATGAGATCTTCGTTACTGAGCTCTTCTGCTACACTTTCAACCAACTGTTCAACATCTTCATTATCAATTTCTAACTCAAGCTGTTTACCTAACGCCACTATCTTGTAACTAATATCCGAAATAACTTCATTTTCATTAAATCCTCTAAAACTGTTCACATATCTTTTCAGGATTTTCTTCCATATTCCATTCATGCAATGTTTTGTAACCTGATCCCATGCTGCACTTATGTTCTTTATACATGACAAAATGTTGTACTCCTTCCAAAACTCTCTGAGCGTTTTCTCACCTTCAGTAGCAGCAACAGCCTGAGCGAAGGTCGTACGTAAATAATATGCTTTAAATGCAGCAATAGCACCTTGCTCCATGGGTTGGATGACAGAGGTAGTGTTAGGTGGAATGTACACTACCTTAACATCAAGGTGCATGTCGTCCAGGTGTGGTGGGTGTTCCGGAGCATTATCCAAAATTAGCAAAATCTTGAATGGAATCCGTTGTTGCAGACAATACTCCTTGGCTCGAGGAATGAAACAATTCATGAACCAATCCTCAAACAGTACAAGGGTCATCCAGGCTTTCTTGTTACTGCGATAAAACTCTGACAGTGTGTGCTTGCTGACATCTTTAAAAGCCCTGGGGCTCTCTGAATGATAAATCATGAAGGGCTTTAGCTTGAAACCAGCAACATTCCCCCCCAACAGAAGTGAAATTCTGTCCTTGAATGCCTTGAATCCTGGCATTGCTTTCGCCTCTTTGTGGATGTATGTCCGCTCAGGCATGAGCTTCCACAATAATCCAGTCTCATCCACATTGAATATTTGCTCAGGCAAATAATTCCCTTCCACAATCACATCATCTAACTCCTCCTTAAAAGCTTTGGCAGCACCAACATCAGCACTAGCTGCCTCCCCACTCACCTTAACATTGTGTAGACTGAAGTGTTTTTTAAATCTATTAAACCACCCATGACTTGCTGTAAAGGTTTGCTCACATTCATCTCCTGCCTGCTCCTTCAGGCTTTGGAACAAGCTTCTTACTTTAGCCTGTAAGGTTAGAAGGCTTAAGGGTACACACTTCTGTGTTTGGTCTTCCATCCATATCACCAATAATTTTTCCATATCGTGAATAGGACCTTGTCTTTTCTTCGAAATTATAGTTCCCTTTATAGGTGTTGTTCCTTTCACTACATCACAAATACATTCCTTGTCCTTCAGAATGGTGGATATGGTCGAGTGCGAGAAACCTAGGTCACGTGAGATTGTTGCTACAGTTTTACCATTCTCATACTGCATTATTATCTTCAATTTCATCTCAAAAGTAATTGCCTGTCTCCTTTTCTTCGGAGCACCACCAGCACTCTCACTTGTACGCTTTCCAGTCATTATAAAGTCAATTAAATACGATAACGTAAGTACACAGCGCGATCAGTATAGGATACGATAGCCAAACACCAACTATGCGCTGTACTGAATGAGTGTACCCACGCGGTGACCCAAGCCAGCCACGCTCTCGCTCAGGACGGAAACGTTTCGGTATAGAAAATGTGCGCGTCATTTGAAAAAAATTTTGGTCACGACTGCAGCAGTCGTATGTGCGGATGGTCGTACGGTCAGAGCAGGTCGTAAGTTGGGTCAGTCGTATGTTGGGGACTACCTGTATATTGTTTTAATATATATCGCATTACTGTTGTCTTTGTTATAAAAAAGTCCCAGAATTATGGTTGGGGGAACTCCAGAAATGGTTGTGGAATGCATCCCCATAAGATTATGTATTCACTTCATGAGATTTTGAGTTATGTGAAGTTTTCACAGAACATAACCCTCGCTTTATTAAAATGAAATGGAAATTTGAATCCAGGGTTGCCAAGACAGGTCTGTCCCTACAACCACTTAGGCTACCTGATTTTCCTTTAAATACATTCCAAGATTACAGTTATGACCAAGATATTACAATGCTATATATATATGCAGTGAGGTCTCATTTATGCAGGTCTTGCATGCACAGTTAACGTTGGTTATCACTTAGGCACGAGTTTAAAATGTGACCATATTTGTAGTTTATTTGTGGCTTACACAGAAAGCCATGGGTAGCTAGGGTAGCGGTAGAGCATCAATTTAGTGATATTTTGCTTATATAGGTAAATTTGATAAAAAGGGGGCTTTGGGTCACTTGAATTACCAAAAAATCTGGTGCTTGAGAGATGGTAAGTGCTGGCAACATTGTTAGGGAGAGCAGGAACGATCAGCTGATACTGCTCTGTACTATAAACAAAGAGACTGCAATAGCTCATCTGGGATTGGGCATTTGAATTTTTGGGGAAAAATATTGATTTTTCGATAATGTTTCATCAACCCGGCACCAAATGAACCTAAGTAATATGGGAATTATTGTGAAATTGCATTCTGTCTTTATAAAGGGATCACAAGGTGAAGAGCGCCAGAGGTGGTGAGTTGTGTTCTCCCTCCCCGCTACCTCTCACAGACTACACACCCAAACATAGTTTTGTAGTTTTATATAATTCATATTTTATTCCTGTAATTGATTTCTTTTAATGTATTTTATAATATATATATATATATATATATATATATATATATATATATATATATATATATATATATATATATATATATATATATATATATATATATATATATATATATATATATATATATATATATCTCAAGGAATGGAAGAATATTTTCCTTATATATATATATATATATATATACAGTGTATATATATATATGAGAGAAAAATTCAATATATGAAGATAGTTGTATGTAAAACTGTACCAGGTATTCATGTTTTAAATACAGTATAACACTTACAATGAGCACTAGCAGCAGCAAGGGCAGGATACACAGGAGGGTAAAGGTTGTGGACATGACGGAGGATGGCCTTGGGTCAGGACTGCGGAACACGTGTTTGATCTCTGGACGAACCTGAAAATATAGGGGATAATTTGAAGAAAATGTTTTGACCCCAACTTATGTTATTTTTATGAAATTAGTTAATATTACTGATAATTTTTAGTAAACATGAGAAACATTATATTAATGAAGGAAAAACTCTTTTTGATTTTTGACTGAATATGACAGGATTATGGAATAAATATTTAATTCTTTAAATGTGGTTACACTTAACACTGGATTGGTAACATTTAAATGAGCTTGAAAATGCTTGATAAATGTGAAGTTGTTGTTGACTGACAACGACAATTGGACGACAAACAGAACATGATCACAAACACTCAAAATGCTAGCCTTCTGTTGAGGTGAACTAAAAATATAAACATACACCAGTCTCACCACAGTAGAAACCATTATCCTGGGTACCTTATAAGTGAAGTCTTGAGGTGAAGAAGGAGCAATGCTTCCAGGGAAAGTGAGGGACAAGTCAGCTATGTGCCAAAGGGTGGGGTTGCTGATGGATGCATCACCAATAATTAACTCTATGGAGTACACTCCACTGACTCCTCCAAACTCTTTCATGCTGTTGCTTACATCCTGAAATGAAGAGGTTATTAGAAACATGCTTATTTGATTCAACAAAATTGGTCAAACAGGCATCATATAATTCACTAAATGAGTAAACAAACAAGATTTAACAGTAAATATAAAAACAATCTATCACAGAAAAAATAACATCACCTCAATTATATCTCTAATATAAAAAATAACTTTCTTGTAAACTTACAATGTCAAATTTATAGATGTCATTTGAATCTGTTTCAGCAACGAAGATGATCTCACGCTTTGAATCAATATGAGTAATTTTGACAAATGCCTGATGTACTTCAGTAGGTCGTCCAGATGCCGTGTCTCGGACCACAAATCGCAGCATCACACGCTGGTGTTGATCTGCTACGAGGACAGCCGAGAGAGTATTGGGATACCTCACCCTGAAATAAATTACGAAAGAAAATGCAATGACTTAAGTGTGTACACACTTATTAAGTATGAATAAAACCATAAAAGCATTTAACAATTTGAGTGATTGCATCTCTGTGGATGCCAATTGCCAAAGGCGGAACAGAAAAATATACAAAGGCCGAGGACCCTGCATGTGGGTATGAAGGTATATAATTCTAGTTGTCTAGGATGAAAGGATAAAAATACTTTCATAAACTTTACATCAATAATTAAAGATTGTGAAAATTATAATGTTTAGGTACAGGTTCAACTTGTAAAATTTGTTTGTAAGAAAACTACATTTTCACCACTATGCTACGTTGCATGATCACATGATTAGGCCCGAGCCAAAACCCCTGTAGGTCAAGCCCACAGCCATGAAAATTAATGCAATGAATCACAGAACAGTTAAAATATGTTACATTAACATTTACCAAAGATAAATGTAAGCGAGTCTTCAGAAAAGTTGGTTAGGACACGCAGCTGACTTTGCTGCCACTGTTTCGGCATCTTAACCGACAAACAATTGTTTTCACACAACTCACTGCTAAGTTTTGAATTACAATATTAAATATCGCAAACAGAAAAAACAAATTTACTCTAAAAATTTCCAAAGTCTATATACGAGGTGTGATCCAAAAGTTCCCGGACTGGCTTAATAAAATCTTTATTTTTCCAGATATTGCAGTGAAACTTTAGTTGCCATTAAAATATTTTTCATAGGCCTCAATGCAGAGCTGAATCCCCTTCTCCCACTTCTGGAAGCAGATCTGGAAATCCTTGTTGGTGAGGCTGGAGAGCACCTTCTGTGATGTGTCCTGGAACTCCATTCTGTCCATGATCATCTTCCCCTTGAGGTTCAACCTGAACTTTGGAAACAGCCAGAAGTCACAGGGGACCAGATCTGGAGAGTATGCAGGGTGGGGGGCCACTGGGATGCCATGCTGTTTCCAAAGTTCAGGTTGAACCTCAAGGGGAAGATGATCATGGACAGAATGGAGTTCCAGGACACATCACAGAAGGTGATCTCCAGCCTCACCAACAAGGATTTCCAGATCTGCTTCCAGAAGTGGGAGAAGGGGATTCAGCTCTGCATTGAGGCCTATGAAAAATATTTTAATGGCAACTAAAGTTTCACTGCAATATCTGGAAAAATAAAGATTTTATGAAGCCAGTCCGGGAACTTTTGGATCACACCTCTTAAACACACCTAAACCAGCAATAACTGTATGTGCTGAGAAGTGGTTGTGTTAGTAAGTGAATGTCGTTGGCAAAATTTACTCTATGTTTTGTCTACAATTCTATGACATAAGTTCAAACAAAACACTACCAAAACCTAATGTACTGAAGAGAACCAAAGTAAAATCATGTTTACTCTGAAAATATCTTAAAAGGCAAGAAGTAGGAAGTGGTGGCTTAAGTAAAAAATTGCATTGGTTTTATTTGAGGATTGGATCCAGGCCTGTACAGTATAGGCTAGCTTAGGCTTAGGCTATTTTAACCTGAGAATGTCTAGGCATCTTAAAAAAGGAAAAAAAAAAAAAAAAATGCATTTGGCCCCAAGATATTCAAAGAAATGATCTTCGACCTGTATAAATATGTTGTAAGTCAGAGACTTTCGTAATTATACCTGAAACTGACATCTCTAGGGTTATACATATCAAATATGAAGAGAAAGACAAACTAATACAGACAGTCCATATACAAGCGGACTTCCATATACAAACAATAGCTCACCAGTCGCGAAACGAACCCTGGACCTCTGCTTGTGAACAGGGGTCATTACCACGGCACCACAAGGACAACAAAAGCAATCCTAGGCTTTGTTTTATTTTACACAAAGCAGTGTTACTTAAAAATAAGAGAAACGAACAGGTTTTGTGTGAAATAAAACAAAGTCTAGGATTGCTTTTGCCTTTGTTGACCTTGTATTGCCGTGGGAGCAACCCGTTCACATGCAGAGGTTCCAGGTTCGATTCCCGACTAATGAGGTATTGTTTATGTATGTATGTATGAAATAAAAAAATATTTTCAAATTACAATATTAAAAATATTACTTACTTCTGGAGATTTGGTGCTGTAGACTGGTCAGAATCAGCAGTTCCAATTTCCACTCCCTGGATGTCTATGGCAGTGAGAACTTTGAAAGTGAGTTGAGCAGCAGAATGACCCACAAGGCGTGAGTCTGAAGCATCTACACTAACCACCAATCGGTAAAATCCACGGTCAGGTCCTCTGGACATCACATCCAATTCATAGACACCACTGCAGGAACCATAGGAAGTGATGAGATATCACCTCTAAGTTTTACCATTATAAAAGTAAGCTAGTTTTAGATGGGACTTTATTATTCAAAATTACAATACATATGTACATACTTTCTTCAGCTAGTGGACAAATATTAATTTTAAACAATGCAGTGACTTACCGGATGAAAGTGATCTAAAATTGAATAAAAAGCTGAAATATAGGCAGTGAAGTCAATATGCAGTCTTAAAGTTGGTGGACTGGAGGCCCCCTAAGCCCCAAAAAGGTGATACAGTAGAATGATGACACTCTATTGGCCATTTTTTTAAACATTCGCGTTACTTATTATAGGTACCCCTCGACTTACGACAACCCGGACATACGACCGCAGTGGTCGTGTAAAATATTTTTCAAATTACGTATTTTCGAGTCCTGACGTTAGTGATCGCGCTGTGTACTGACAATTTTTTTTTGTAATTCCCTTTAAAATGGCTGGCAAGCATAAAAGTGTGAGTTCTCGTGGTGCTGAGAAGAAAGAGACACCCATTTTAGAATTTCTATGTATTATTTTCGCCTTTTCGACCTGTTCGTCGGGACGGTACTCCGTCATAAGTCGAGGAGAGACTATATTCCGAAAGTGCCCTCCGAGCCATAATTAATTTTTTAAAACCAAATATGCGTGATTTGGTTCAGGTTACTATTTGGTAATCTGAATTGTTATTGGAACAATTCGGGATAAGTCTTTTGTGTGTGGGTTGGCACCCGAAGACTAATCTCAAAGTCCCAACTACGTAGTTATATATGAATAGATAAAGTCTCTGAAATACATTACAGCTCCTCCCCGACTTATGACGGGGTTAGGGACCCAAATCCAGGTCGTAAGTCGAATATCCTTAAATAATACATAGAAAATCTAAAATGGGTGTCTCCTTTTCTTCTCAGCACCACAAAACTCTCACTTTTAAGCTTGCCAGCCATTTTAAAGTGAATTACAAATGAAAATTTTTTCTGTGTACTGACGTTGGGACTCGAAAATACGTGGTACGACTGAGGCAGGTCATAAGTGCGGGTGGTCGTAAGTCGAGTAGGTCGTAAGTCGGGGAGGAGTTGTATACAGTTTATAAAATATCCTAAATTTTTTTTTTATTTCACGCCATTTTCGATATTCCCGTGCGGTGTGACAATCACACGCCACCCTTTCCAGCCTCAGACACCCGCTGCTCCAAGAAGCCTCAGTCCACATGTGCCTACCGTACTGTGAACGCTACTGTGATTACCTCTTCTGTTTGTCCTCCCACGTGCATTCCACATGGCTCCGGGACGTAAGTCAGTCTCATCAAAGGCAAATATTACTAACAAAGACTCTTAAGTGACCAAGAGATCAAGAATAATGATAATCTTAAAAGAAAAAACAGTTTTATTGGACAAGCTCAGACGTGGTATAAGCTATGGCTCGAGATGTGGTGAAGACTGACAATTCATTTGTGTCTTTTGTCAGAATACAAGTCTTCAAGTAGAGGAATGTGGGTGGAAGAGGACTGGCTGGCCGGCGTGATTACGGGCAGACGCCGGGACAGCAGGGAGAGGCTGGCAATGAGGGTGTTACCGATCTCAGCGAAATATAATTTTTTAAATTTTCTTGTAAATAAACATTTTTTGTATATAACTGTGTTTACGTTTTTCCATTATTATACTACAATATGATTAGTTTCAAATAATGATGTTAGTAAATGCCGGTACAGTGCATCAGTGATCAGTGTGACCACTGGGCCGTGAGTGGAGAGCATAGTGTGGTTAAGTGCATGACCTACCTATTCTGTTTGGTGGCCACAGGTACAGTGATACCTAAAAGAGTATTCATGGTTTTGGCTTTTCACGGGGGTTTCAGTAACGTAATTCACGCAAAAAACACGGGATTATTGTATTGTGAAAAAAAAGTAAAAGAAATAATTTTCTAAGGGCAAACCTGTACAGTGGTCTCCCGGTTAACGAACACAATTCGTTCCAGAAGGTCGTTCCTTAACCGAAACCATTGTTTCAATGGGATTTTGGGTAATTAGTTCCAGCTCACCGAAAACTACATACAAACTAAAAATAAATGCAGTAAAGTACACTTACTTTGAGGTGTGTATGTAGAAGGCTCCTGGCTGATGATGATAATGATGATGGGAATTAGAAGTGGGGGTGGAGGAGAAGGGAGAAGAGAAGGAAGTGGAAGAGAAATCACCCCATGCTTGATGCCGTCATTTGACCCATAAAATTTTAAGTTCACTTGGTGTAATTCAAGATTATTTTTTTTAAATCAACACTGCACTGCACTATATATTGTCAATATGTAAAATAAATTTCAGAATGACCAATAATTGTACTGTAAAAATGTAAGAATAGTTTATGTTCAAGATAGAGTCTCAAGCAAGATGCTTCCCATCATCATCATCATCATCATCAACCAGGAGCCTTCTACATGCACACCTCAAAGTAAGTGTACTTTACTGCATTTATTTTTAGTTTGTATGTACTTTTTGGTGAGCTGGAACCAATTAGCCAAAAACCCATTGAAACAATGGTTTCGGAAAACGAATTTTTCGGTTAACAAGCAACCTTCTGGAATGAATTGTGCTCATTAACCGAGGGACCACTGTATTGTACTTGGGAGTTTTTGTATAATAAAAAGTAAATACTATTGACCTTAAAATATTTCTTAATATCTTAAAATATTTCTTAATATCAAGTGTACATGGCTTCAAATTGGCCTCAAAATGACCATGATATTGGTCAGATTTCAAAAGACTTTCGGGGGCACGCCTTAAAGCACCCCCCAAAACTCCCCAGCTGGGTGGGCTCGCTGTGCTCGCCATGTGCCCCCCCACAACTTTTTGGACCCCCCTTTTGAAATTACTGGATCCACCCCTGTTCTGGGTTAGGTAGGATATAAATGGTGCTGGGGTGGCCCGCAGAAAAATACCTAAATCATAATGCGGCCCATGACTGAGGAAAGGTTGCCCGTGTCTGGTGTACAAAAAACAGGACATGTTAGCACAGACACAGAGGCCCCCCTACTCTTCCCATAAAAGTTTCTGGACAGATTTGTTCTAACAACAATTTGAACAAGCCCAGTTGTAAGTTGAATCAGTTAGTGGCTGGTTCAGACAAATCTCAATTCAAAAGACTATAAGATAAATACTAGAGGTACTCCACAACTCCTGGATCTCCGCTCTATTACAGTATTGCAAAATTAAGTTGAAGAGAAAGACTTACTCAGCAGTTGAAAGAGGTGTGAGAGGTTCCTTTGATATGATAACCACTTCATCAGCAACTCTTGTCGCAGAATCAGCAGTCACCTTCAAGGGTCCCAAACTACTACCTTTAAGATCTGTCACTCGCACCTGGTGAGTACAGGAAAAATTGGCTTAATACACAATTCTACCAAATAATATCCACATCGGGGCCTGGGGGGCAAAAATGTAGTAATAATAGTAATTATAATAATAATTTATAGTAAATAAATTTGAAAAAAAAAATAAATAAATAAAATAAAATAAAATAATAAAACATAAATGATAATACTAATCACCACTGTAATAATAATAACAACACTGTAATAATAACAATAATAATAATAATAATAAACCAAAAGTAATACAAAAATGAAAAAAGATCATAAGTGAGAAACAATATATATATGTTGTGTTGTCAAAGTAAGAGAAACAATTGAAACCCTGCAATTGTGTGTAAATGAGACACAAAGTCAGATCAGCAACCTGGGACTTGGTCACAATTTTCGTGATGCCATATGGCAGCAGGGTCTACCATTAGACAACACATTATGCTTCCATGCACTAAGAAATTTTTTTTAGTCCTTTAGCTTAATACATTTAAGTACAAGTTGTATTCTAAAGTAGAGTAATATGTTTCAAAATTCTGGCTTTTTCAAAGGGAAAAATCATAGGCAGGCAATTTGAAAAGTTCACACAGGTTACAGCGTTAATACAAGTTTAAAGTTAAACCAAACAATCGCAACAGTGATTTGCCAGAACAATTGGTGCAGAGCACTTCCAGGAATACAAGATTTCCGGGAAACGAGACGACTCTCTCAAAGCCGAAAAAATCCCCCATCCCCAGAATTTTTCCGGGTACCATAATTTTCCAGAATGATGCATTATTTCATCACTTAAAGCCGGAAAAATATCCCAACAACTTTTCATATTTAAAACCCTAGTTAATTTAGGACCGAATTCAATTTACGTCCTTATTTCATTCGTATTACGACCAAAATATAATAAAATTAAATTTTCATATAAATAATAACTAAATCCCGATGTATTGTATAAAAACAAAAAATTACTGTAAAAAAAATTAAGAGCGCCTTGCGCAAAGAAACTGCCTGGCTAATGAGTGGTAAACAACAGTCGGAGCTTGGCGTGAAGCATCTGGAACAGGAACAGGAGAAAAACTGCCTCAGGTTTCTTACAGCATTTTTGCATCCCTATTCAACATGAGCTAGAAAGCAAGTGATGGTAGTGTTGTTTCAAAAGCTAATAGAAAGTGTATAAGCTTAGCCGAGAAACAAGATGTGTTAAAACGATATGAAAAAGGTGAGAGGTCTGTGGATATTATATGGACCAAGCAATGAATATATTTTCTGAAGTGGATCCATTAACAGAACAAAGCATAAAAACTTAAATAAATGCAAATGACCTCCATAAAAAGATGTATAATGAGAAAAGACAGCAGCTGTGCAAGGTTCTTTCGACAGTTTTATTATTCGAAGACCTAAACCATCAACTTCGGCTTCACCATCAAATTCAGCATCATAAGCAGCTTCAACATAAGGTTCAGTAACATTTTCAGCAACAGCTTCAGCCAGAGTTGAACCTGATGACTTCGTCATCTGAGTAAAAACTCGCAAAATATTCATTGGCTGTCCTTATGTTTTTGACTTTACCACCATTGGTGAGTAGAATTTTTGTTTTAAATTCGTAAATATTATTTAAAACATATATGAACAGTAAATAAGTGTTGATTTCATATTCAAAAGTGGAAAAATGATGATATGTTTTCACATGTATGCACTTACTGTTCATACGTTGGCGTTCCCAATCGTCTCGCCTTATTTCTTTACCATTAGTGGTTAGCTACTTCAAGTGTTCCATTTATTAACATTAAATAACATTCCATAAAACATACATACAGGTACAGGTTGTACCTCTCTAGTCCGGCATTCTGTGGTCCGGAAACTCCCGTGGTCCGGAACGATTTTAGATTGTCCAATAGGTAGATAGGCAGCCTCTTCTTTTTTTTTTCTTTTTTTTACTAATCTGAATTATTATTATTATTATTATTACAGGAGTATTAAATTTTTGCCCCTCAGGCCCCAATGTGGGTCAGTGACCTATGCCCAGGTGGGATAATCCCCTTCGGAAATTAAGGTTTGTTTACATCCGGCAGTTCGGCTGCTCTCTCTCTCTCTCTCTGCTTGTCTATACAGAGTACAACATTTAACCCTTCAATATATATGAGCAGTAAATAAGTGTTGCTTTCATATTCTTATGTAGAGTAATAATATGTTTTCACATGTGCGCACTTACATACGCGCAGTCTCACTTTTTTTTACCATTAATGGTTAGCTACTTATATTGTTCCACTTATTAACATTAAATAACATTACAGATACTTTAAACAACCATATTAATTTTATACAGCTAAAATCAGGTCTTATTTTTTGTTTTATATGTAGAACCAATCAGTCACTGGTTTCGTAAGCTTTAACATAAACAATGCCGCAGCCGCCTCTGCCTCTAATATTCCACGATTATTAATAAATTGTATTGTTAATTTTGCACACACAAACATTAATTCAATAAAACAATTTCAGAAACATTAATTAAAATATATATGAACAGTAAATAAGTGTTTTCATATTCTTATAAAAGTAATGACGATATAAGTTTTCACGCAGCGCATTTCACACACACGCTCTCTTTTTTCTTTACCATTATCGTTACTTTATTGTTCCATTTATTAACATTAAAACAACATTAAAAAACAACCATATTAATTTTACTACAGCTACATACGTCTTATTTTCTTAATTTTCTCGTGTAGAACTATCGTCCCGGACTCCCGGCTGTAAACACAGATGAAAACAATGGCGTCCCATCTCCTCTTGTGTGACCATATTATTATTCATTTATATTGTATAAGGTCATTCAGACACATTATTTAAATAATATAGTTTGCAATTTTCATTAATTGTATTGTATTGGGGGGAAAAGAGGGTAAAAAGCCACACAAAAGATATGAAAAGGTCACACTTGGGAACACATCTCATTATTATTGCTTTATTTTAATGGTAATTAATGATTCGCGATAAGACGATTCACTTTACACTGCAATATTGAAGGACACATTAACGTCGTTATTCGAGGCCTTACTGTAATGGGCATTTTCTGGAACTTCCGAGAAAATTTTTCAGTTACCCGGAAAATTTCGGGGCTGAGGATTTTTTTCCGGCTTTGAGAGAGTCGTCTCGTTACCTGGAAATCTCTCATTTCCAGAAGTGCTTTGCACCAATTGTTCCGGCTAGCTGGGATATCACCGTATTCGCTTTTCCGGACTTACACGTTTTTCAGGCTGGGCTCTACTGTATATATATATATGTGTGTGTGTATGTGTGTGTGTGTGTGCACACCCAGCTTGAGGTAGGAGTCATTAATCACCTTTAACATTATAAAAACAATATTTACACTCACCTGCACTTGGGGAGCTTCTGCACTTACAGCGACATTGCTTGCTAGAGTGATTGCTACTGGCACATGGAACCTTAAAAAAAAAAAATCACTCGTAATAGTCTCTTACATCTGTTAATGTAAAATTCACATATGACTACTTAAAATACTAGATGCATGACTATCATTAAATGGTTTAAGACAGGTTTCTAGCTCCTAAAGCTAAAAGTGTGACATGTGGACATCAAGTGTGAACACCAATGTTCAGGAATAATCATGGATTTCATACCCCAATTCAAATACATTAGTTTTTTTGTGATTCTGATCATATTTGGCACATCATTTCTTTCCTAAGCTTTCCTTAAACTATTGTTTCTTTAAGTACAAGGTAATCCAAGTCAAGTTTACACATTCCTACCTCTTTTGAAAGAAATGTCAACAGTTATCAATCTTATAATTTCTGGTCAAAATTTAATTTTTATTAGTTATACACACAGTAATAACCCATTTTCCTTTTAAATTATACTGGAGAAACACACTGCACTGACAATTTATTCCCAGCATTACACATTAGGACAATAATGATCACAGTGGATTAACAGTTTAGTCACTCTTTAAACATAGATATTTCCTTTGTTTTATGGTGATGGCTCATACAACACTATAGTAACTAAACCCCTACCAACCCTCTGTTTGTGTCTGGGTTTGAACTTCTGTTTCTTGGACTGAGAGTCCAGTATACCTGTAATTTCAACTGAACTATGACACCCACTAATAATGCAATACTATTTGATCTAAGTATTCTGCTTTTCTTCTTAAAGCACATGAAATATTCTACAGTAATGTAAAAAACACCATAAGATATATTTAAGATCACATCAAGTGGAGTAGAGCATACAAAACACATATACAATATATAGAAGTTATTGTAACCAAGAAAATTCAGCACGAGAACCTACTTGTTGTTTGTGAACATGGACACAGCCTCCAGGAGGTAGTATACACCTTTGGACAACTGGACAGACTTTCGTGACATGAGGTAATTGGCAAACTTGACAGCTTGGTCAGGCTTTATCGGAGGGGTCTTGTTTGAAGTTTCTGCTAATTTGTAAGCACCACTTAGGACTAATGCTGTGGGAAAATAATTTGTATTAATTATTAAAACTGTATTGCTCTATTTACTCAATAAAGGGAATAAGGTTGAAAATAACTACTGTACTGAAAATCATATTTCATTATGAAAAACTTGAGATACCAGAGTTTTCTAATTACCCCCCAAAAGTACTAACAGACCAAATGTGATCTGCTTTATTCATGACATCCTGTTTTGCAGGGATTTTACTGCAGTACTTAAAATGGCCCAAAATGGTTAACTGTGTGCTCCAGAAACACCCCTATGAGATATTCCAGAAAATAAAATCTGGGGGTAACCCCCCGATCAGTCCAGATTATCAAGAGTTTACAGATTTTATATAAAAAAAGTGCATATTAACACAATTCAATCCTAAACCAAATGAAATATTGGAACTTCTCATTTATATTGGTTCTTGAGATACTGTACTGAAATATAGATAATACATGGACAATGGTTTGACTGGAACAAGTTTTTTCTTTTAATGTATAAGGTAAATAGAATGAGCAACTAAAATAAAGTAATACACATCCCTGTACTATATTAGATGGCATTTTCCCTATGTCTAGTAAAATATTTAATAAAATAGCACCCTGTAATTTCATGAGGTTAGTGCACTCATATCACACCCTAAGCCAAATAATTTCATAAGAGAGGAAAAAAATTGTGGATACAAACTGCAGATGAGCCAAATAAATTTTCCCTATTCAACTGTTTATGACGAGTTACATCATGAGGTGTGCTGGAATATGATGTACTTTAAAGCTGTTAAACAATGATGAGTGATATGACAAACTGTTAAAAGGAAAAGTGGATGAGAAAAGGAAGCCAATTCATCATGGTACACACTTAAGCATGAGAAGGAAATACTGAACTGTATACACATGATAGTGCCTGCATAGAATTAGTAAACTCTGCTTTTGACAAGAAAAAGGAGTCAAAATAAATATTACACAGCATATGAAACATTGATAAATACAAAGGTCTTGCCTCACACAAGTTGACTCTTTAGAATAAAGCCTCAATCCACAAGACAGGATCTCATGCCCAGCATTAAAACAAACTAAAGAATGGAAAACCAAGCACAAGTACAAGATATGGGTCAAACAATATACCTGTTATAGAAAGGCCTCCTTCAAACTGAAGCATGCGGCCATCAACTTCATCTGCTTGTACTATGGCATCCTCGATCCTCTCAAAGATACTGCCAACCTCACCCTTGAGCTGTGCCCCAACATGAAAGGCATAACCAAGGCTGCAAGAAAACTCAATATTGGTATTCACTTCAACAATACATGCCAAATAACCTTCCTAAGGTGACTTTTCTACATAATAATACATATTTTTACATACTGTACTGAAATACAGTATTTATTCTATTTTGTAGTCTTTGAAACCTATTCCTGCTTACAGCAATAAGACCAGAATTACGAGCACTCTCCTCTTTCACACACATACGGAAATGATTGGCCCACCAGAGATTTTGTGGTGATGCAATTAAATACACAATCTGGTTAAAACTCGGTGGAATTTCTTTATTTTATATTTACAAAGTAAAATGCAAACACAGACACAGAATCCATAAAATAAGAAAATTGAGGAGCATGGGTGCGTATGTGTAAAGGCAGTGGCTGTAACTACATTGCCAGCTAGCCACACTCCCTATCCACGGCATACACACACACACACGTCTCCGAATCAGCTGTGTGACTGCCCGGCTGAACTGCATTGCTATGTTTTTTACCTAAATTGTGTGCTGTTGTATTTCATAATATGCTATGTACGAAACTTATAGTTTATAATAGCAATTTTTTTCATTGTTGATAAGCAATTTGAAATTTGTTCAAATTAGGCTCAACTTTTGCTCACTAAATTGTTTAATTTTGAACCACATCTTTGAAGTACAGAAGTTTGAGTAAATATATCAATCCTTAAACTTCGAAACCGTTTATAACAAACTTGACTATTGCTATTAGTGTAATACGGAGTACAGCACTGTACTCGGTGTTTACCACCCTACAGTTTGAGCCTATTGTTCGTGCTCCCTGCTTTGTTGTTATCCCTCGTCTAGTGATAATTTCGCTTAACGTTTGGTTTTTAGGGAATACAACCACATCGTTAAACTAGGGATACCTGTATAATTAAAAGATTATAAACCAATCAAATATTTTTTAGAGAAGCCCCATCTCCTTGATAAACTTGAAGACACCACCCTCACAAAGTTTAGGAGGTTCTAGAGCTTAAATGAAAAAGAAAAAAATAATAATTAGCAACAAAGTGGCTGGCATTCTAGAAAAAGTTACAGGAAAAATATGTTCAAGTGTAAATGTAGCCATATTTACTGCAAAACTTGGGTTACGTATCTTTGTACAATAGAAGGGATATAATAAACAGATGATTGGAAAAAAAGTAAATGTTAAAGACTGCAAAAGAATGAGTTGTAAAAGGAGGTAAACACAGAAGACATCAAATATTTGGATCAGGTATTAGATTGACAAAGAAGTGGTTAACAATGTGATGTGTAAACAGAACAATACAAAAAATCTAACCTCAATACACTATCATCTTTCTTGAGGGCCATTTGAGTGGCACGGAGGACCTTAGCAGTGTCCAGCTCCACCCCAAGATTGGTAGCAGCACTGACTGCATGGAACAGCTCCTGGGATGAGGCTCCTTCTCTGATGGCCTCACTCACTGCCTAAAAAAAATATAAGGTATACAGTTAATAAAAACCAGGTAAAATAATGATAGAAGTATAATTCAGAAGTGGATGGTTGGGAGAAGTGAGATCAGAGAATGATAAAAGATTTTAAGATGAAAGAAGAACAGGTCTCCCTTGATATACATAAGGGTCCTATTCCTTAACCCCTACACCCTGGTTGACGTTCCGGAACGTGTGCCTTTTTGCGCCATTGTTCGAATGCCCAGCGCCTGTTATAAGGTTCCAACATGACTATTTGGTGGTCACGCCACACGCACGGTGGCGTGGGTGGGCTCAGTGCGGTTAGTATGCATTAGCCTGAAACCATGGAGAGTTGTCTCTCAAACTCTCACGCTAAAAGTAGTTCAGTACAATGGTCCCTCGGTTAACGAACACAATTCGTTCCAGAGGATCGTTTGTGAACAGAAAATTTCATTAACCGAATCCATGTTTCAATGGGATATTGGGTAATTGGTTCCAGCTCACAGAAAAGTACATACAAAGTAAAAAAAAATGCAGTAAAATGACTAAAAATTTTAATATAAAACTTGGAAAATTATTGAATAGTACAACCTTCTTGATATTTACTCAAATAGGAACGAATTTAAGCCCTAGAACCGATTACTGTATTGGCGGACAAATATTCCAGCTGGTGAGCAAGCGAAAACATGTTGAGAGGAATTCGTAATGAATTCGTTAACCAAATTTTTTTCATTAACCGAATTGAATATTCTTATGGAAGGTAATTCGTTAACCGAGGGACCACTGTAATTGTAATGTAAAAACGTAAAAATACTCTGTGTTCAAGAGAGCGACAAACAAGATGTTTCCTCCACTTTAAACAAGGTTAAACAGACTCTTAGGTGGGTGCGTCAAGTGGCTGATGGGCACACAAAAAACTAGTTCTCTGTACTGCATATATTATCAATATGTTAAATAAATGTTAAAATGACTAGCAATTTTAATATAAAACTTGTAAAAATGATAAAGAGCACAACCTTTTTGATATTTACTCCAATGGAAATGAATGTAAGCCTAGAACTGATTACTGTATTGGCGGACTAGCCTATCAGCTGATGCGCAAGCCAAAACATGTTGTCGCAAGGATTTCGTTAATCGAAGTTTCGTTCATTAACCGAATTGAAGATCCTTATGGAAGGTAATTCGTTAATTGAAATTTCGTTAACCGAGGGACCACTGTAGTTGTATTGTAATGTAGTATTATTGGAAAATAATGCTATGATTATGTTAGAAATGTATTTACTTGAGGAAATATTATTCCGATAATTATTTATATGCATTACTTGCTCTACCAAACACAAAGACAGCCAGACACCCTGGCGACAGTCTGTGTGTGTGTCGCCGAGGAAGGGCATGAAGCTCAAGTCCGAGTCTTCATGATAAAAATAAAGCGTTAGACCGAGTGAATGTTGGCGCATCCGTGCGTATGGTGTGTGAGGAGTTTGGGATCAAGTCCAGCACATTTTACGATGTAAAACAGAATTGGGAAAAGATTCGGATGCGGTTTTCAAGTCTAGAGGACGCTGGCAGCTCAAAAAAAATAGCAGAAAAGAATTAAGCCTGCAAAATTTACTGATTTAGATCAAGCTGTGTACAAGTGGGACAAGCAGGAACATGCGTCAACGTACATGGCGTGGACAGAACAGTACAATACAGCACTCCAGTGTTTAAATGTAAATACTTTGTTCATATAAAATTCTTTATTTTATAAAAGTGTACAAATTACTGTACAGTACAGTATACTGTACTGTAGTACAGAACATAAGTGCCTCCATTGTCACCTACCATGATGCTTCATTCTTTGCCTGCAGTGCTGGTAAGTGTTACTTTTTGACATTTAGTAATTACATGTACACATATATGGGTTGATAATTTTTTGTTGTTGTATTTTTGTAAGGGGAGTGCCCCGATAAGTAGGAATTTGAAATAACTCGAGTTATCGAGGGTTTACTGTACAGTAAACCTTATTCTTCACGGGGGTTAAATTCCAAGGAATGGCGCAAATAGGCAAAACCGTGAATAGCAACTTATACTACCTTAGTGCATTACTGTATACCTATACCAAACAACTGACCAGCCACGGCAGCACTCATCCTCTCTTTTATCTTATCTAATAATTCAACTTTCTTTGTCAGGGTCATCACTGACTTCTGCCTTTTGCATTTCACTCGACTAGCACTGACACTAGGCAGTCTTTTAGGGTCCAATTCACACAGAAACACTTAAGTTTTGAGAGTACAACACGAGATGCTGCATCAAAGGCAATGATTGTGCGTGAACAGAAGGAGAGGAGATGCTGTGGACGTGTGGGGTGGCTCATTGCGCTACAGGGAAAGACCTTGCTTACCGCGAATCGTCGAAATCGCGAATTGCAGGGGTCTACTGTACAGAGAAAATTATCTAATTCTACAACAGGTTTACAGTGCGCCCCCCCCCCCCAAAAAAAAGAAGAAAAGAAAACCTTATTGCTCACATAATACTGCACAATACTTATCTCTGGCTAATTATTCTTACCTGAATTGATGAAACAGAAGCTGCTATGGGGCACCCAAGAGCCTTTCCGGCTGATGATGCCAAGAATAGTGTTTCAACAGTTGCTCCATCACCAGCTGAACTCTTGACAAAATTACACACACCCTGGTAACATATGTATGCTTGTTAAACACAGTCAGCAATTACAGTATTTGTGACAAAAATGCAAAATTAAAAATTAGCTTATAATAAGAAAAACTCGACATTTACGTCTCATAATCTAATCAAGAGATAAACAGCTGTTTGGAAGAATGACTCCGTGTAGAGCACTTAATTACGAGTATACAGTACTGTACTATACACAGTATTACACACATAAAAAGAAATCAGTTAGAAAATATTGCATTAGACTGTACTGTACTACCATTACCAACTAATTAATAATACTGTACAGTATTGTATTTATCTTATTTTAAAATTTTCTGAAGCAAAAAATATCATCACCAATAGATCACAAAAAAAGAACAACCATACTGTACCTCTGCATTGGGAATCTCTTGCCCTAAGTGCTTGTAGCCAGCCGAAGCATAAAGAACCTGGGCAAGGTCTGAGAGTGACCATGCTGGGTCAAGAACAAGCTTGAGCCTCTCCTTGTCCCCAGGGGTGAGGTATGTGGATGGGGATAGGGCTGAGCTCACCCCTAATAAGGCCAAAATTACTAATGCCGCTGAAAACAAAATGAAATTTTTTTTTAAATACATGCACAACACACCTAATATGTTGTTTATAACGGGCACATAAAATTACCCGGTACGCCAATGTAACCTCTTTGATTTCCTAATTGAATACTGCATAGGGATGGACATTAATATGACTACAGTATTGTAATGAATGAAAATGAAAGAAAAGGAGAATAATGACTGGGAATTTAACTGCTATATTCTATAATTTATCAATCAAATTAATCAAACTAACCAATCTAGGTTAGTTTGGTTCAGTTTATGAAAGATGGATGTAACAGTACTTGACAAGAGTCCAGCCTTAGCAGCAGCTTAACGTATTTTTTCCATAGATGATGAAAACTTTCTTACCTTGAGAAAAATACATTAAATACATTTTGTGCAATATCAGTTTTGATATGTAAAATTGGCAGAGGAACACGGCAAAGACAACCTTGCCATTAACACCATGTTTTGACTGTAGGAATGGTTGTTTGTGCAGAAAGGAATTTTATTCTATTTTAGAAGAATAAAATGAGAAATACCATACCTGTAGCATTTCAGGTTAGCTTGGGTTTGGTAGGTTAGAGCAAAATAATGCAAAAAACATTCTTCCTGTATCTTATAGTTTTCCATGGCAAGAAAACTTTTCCCTCTACTGTATAGTATACACACTTCATCAAGTTGCTGCCGAATATGGACCACTGTTGTCAAGTATTTTCATATAATTTAATTTTAAGTTATTGATTAATGTGCACAATTGTCATCCTGTGTTACCTGAATTTCTTTGGTTAAGGTGAAGAACATGGTTAGCAGTAGAACTAACTTATGTAATTGAAGCAAAATTTCTGGAGATATTACAGCTACTCCCTGACTTACAACCACCCGGACATACGACCGCCTCAGTCGTACCAAAATTTTGTCAAATTACCGGTACGTATTTTTTAGTCCCAATGTCAGTGACTGCGGTGTACTGACAAAATTTTCGTTTGTAATTCACTTTAAAATGGCTGGCAAGCTTAAAAGTGAGTTTTGTGGTGCTGAGAAGAAAAAGAGACTCCCATTTTAGATTTTCTTTGTACTGTATTATTTAAGCATTTTTGACTTACGACCTGGATTTAGGTCCCTAACCTCGTCGTAAGTCGGGGAGCAGCTGTATTTGAATGACGCTAAACATGAAAATGGAAATGACGATGCAGAGAACCTAACCCAACCAACCTAACTTCCTAGCCAGACCCCCCCAGCATATTAGGCAGAAATAACTAAATTACCATATTTTACGGCATATAAGAAGCACCCCCCATTGTAGCAGGGAATACCAACTTGGAGTTTTCTGAGTCTAATTAAGGTAAGGTTTAGGGTTAGGTTTTGGATTATTCTGACCTTCATTTTTAAAGCAAATTACTACATTTTGTGGTTTTCCCTCACCCAAAACCCCTATTTTTTTTGGGGGGGGGGGGCCTTTCTCTGAGAGTAATCATGAGCGGGAAAAATGCCATAGAAGAAACGTGTCTTAGAATTGTCTAAACTACTGATTCCAAAAACTTAAAATCCTAATAGTCGCCGGATGACCTAAATGATACTCCAGTGAATGAGTTGCTACAGCATCAAGTGAGGTTCCTCATAACACCATCTGTGAGGGAATTACTACACCACATGATGCCCCTCATAACACCATCCGTGAGGAAATTACTACGCCATGTGATGCCCCTCTTAACACCATCTGTGAGGGAATTACTACACCACATCAGGCCCCTCATAACACCATCTGTGAGGGAATTACTACACCACATCAAGCCCCTTAAAACACCACCTGTGAGGGAACTACTACTCCACGTGATGCCCCTCGTAACGCCATCTGTGAGGGAGTTTCTACACTATGTGTCTGCTGTTCAACACCTCAGCTCACATGATCTACGTGACCTCCGCTGTAAACATTAATCTGTATGTTCACTGTATGTTCCTTCACCTTTCTCCAATGAAGGCTTTTGTTAAACCACCAATGTATGTAATAAGTCATTTAAGTCCAATGTATATTTTCAGCCTTCGGGCTGCAGAACTTTTTCAATAAACCGCTTATTATTATTATTATTATTATTATTTTTATAATTTTACCAAAAATTTACATTTCACTTGTTGCCACTTAACGAATCTCATTAATTTTATTGCTGCAATTGATAATTTTGACAAATCAAAGACCCTTCTTCAGTGGCATTTCCGGCACTAATTACGTATAAGCAAGATACAGTATTTAACATTTTATTATGTATTTTCATACATGGCGGAACACACCCAGAACATCAAACCACTGTGGAGCCCCCAGGTTAGGTCGATTCAAACATGTTTTTCAATGATTTTTTTATGTGTTTTGAACACTTTTTACCTTGACTTTTATAGCAAATCTCAGATTTTGAGATGGTGTGAGGGGGGGGGGGCTTATTTCAGAAACTATGGATTTGGGCAAAATTTCACTTGTTGCCACTATACAAAATCGAAGTTGAAACTATGTTTTTCCAAAGGTTTTTGATGTTATGAACAAATTTTACCTTCATTTCTGGTGCAAATCAATAGGTGTTCAAAACACATCACAAACTATCAGAAAAACAAAACCCTAACCTAACTCCACAGTTGTTCGATGTTTTGCGTGTGTACTGTCAAGTACGAACCTACATAATAAAATGTTTAGTATCTCGCTTAAACATAATTTGTGCCAGAAATACTATTGAAGTATTGCCTTAGAATTGTCAAAATTACTGATTGCAACTAAAAAAATCACGAGATTCATTTAGTGGTAATAATTGAAATAATACCTTGATTTGTGTCAGAAATGAAGGTCAAATTTGTTCATAACACATCAAAAACCATCGGAAAATCAGTTTCATTTCGATGTCGTATAATGGCAACATGTAAAATTTTACCATTAATGTACTTTAGTTTCAGTTATCTGGGGAATCTTAGGAATTTAGGTTAGGTTAGATATAGCTCCTGGGTTCTGTGGCTATGTTAGGTTAGGTTTGATATAACTCCTGGGTTCTGTGGCTATGTTAGGTTAGGTTTGATATAACTCCTGGGTTCTGTGGCTATGTTAGGTTAGGTTTGGATATCTAAATACTGTACAGAGATGACCAAAACTAAAATTTTTACCATAAAAACAAAAATTTTCTTCCAAAATTTTTTCAAGGTCAAGGTATACTATTTGACTAAAGTGAAGCTATCAACTTTATATGATAATAATATGATAATGACTTGTAACCTGCAGAGAATTGGGTATATTCTTACTACTAACACACAAACTCTGGGAATGTGTCAACCATACAAAGTTGAAAACCTCTTCTTGTCAGATCAGCAAAGTTAAGGATAATTGGATCTGGTTAGGTTAGGTTAGGAACACCAGATGCTGTTGGCATTTAGATTAAAGGAACCTACTGAAAAGACGTAAGGAAGTAAATATTAAGTCAAATAATTCAAGAAATGTGAAGGAGCCGGGGCGACCATCAGCGGCGGCCAATGAGAGCGCCGTTGCGTGGCCCTCTCCACCAATCACAGGCCGCAGTCCCCGGCGTCTGCATAAACAAACCTGTTAACCTTCCTTCTTCGCCTCTTTAAGGCTCTAACCACCAATTATATTAATGTTTCTGGCACAATAAGAAACAGAACAACGATCATATTTAATGAAACACGAATAAACTGTCACACCGCAACAATAATTCTCTGGTAGGAATATTTTACCTCGACTCATGGCTCTATCCCGTCGGTGGAGTGTCAACAGACCAACTAGGAAGGGAGGGGAGTGATAAGTGGAATGATAAGGAGGATATAAGTGGTCGATTGATATCATAAATTATCTTAATAGTTTCATGTAGTATTAATAAATAGGTGATGAATTACTGATTCATGATTTTAATAATTGTATGTATTATAAAATTTTAATGAATTGCACAAAATATTTGTTAAATTAAAACCTCCTTTCCTTATGCTTCAAGTAATTATAATAAATAATATTCACCAAATAATATTCGTGTTACCGAGATAAAGTATGTGTTTCTTGTAATGCCTCATGCATATCTTATATTTGTAATACCTTTGGAGGTGGAGACACCGTGTTACAGGTGTCCCGCAGTGTCATATTGATGTATATGAAAAACTTTGTTTTATATATATACAGTATATATATTTGTTGTCAGATTGAAAGTATAGGCTATAGAGTACACATTTTAGGTGTAATGACCACAGTCGTACACGTCACATCGTAAAATCAGACGATTCATATTACGCTCAATAGCCCACACAATATGTAGCTATGCCTTCTTTATTGAGTCTCACATCTAAGTGTCCGTTTTCCCATTGTTCCTTAGCTTAGGTGCCGTCCATTTTCTCTGACTTCCTGAAACAAACTTCTCTTTAAAGTAAATCTGAATGTGAGAGAGAAAAACTTTGTTTTTAGTCAACTTAGATATGTCTGATTACAGTTAAAGCATACAAGATCATTTGTGAGTGATGTTGAAAGCTTTAACTGTCTTTATTGTTCGTAACACTTGTTAAGTGAGTGTCGAGTCTGCCTATGAATGGCATCCGATGATATTGTCCCTGGGGATAGCCATGAATTTCTGAGTACTACTGAAATTAGATCATATTGATGCCAAAACATCAGAGAATCTGATGATTGTAGTTTATTTAGTGTCAGTTGTCTATTCAAGAAAGCCATTAATCTCCTGAAAGAACATGTCAAACTTCTTATCTCCAAGATCTCAACCTATACCTATCGAGGGTCCTTGTCTAGAAATTTCGCTTATGTTGGGAGAATGAAGTTAACAGCGTGTGTATTTCACTTTTTTCAGGCAAGTTCAATCTCTGATTAGATTATAAAAATAGACGTCAGAAATTCACCTGACCCATGGCATTGATTTTCATAGTTAAATGTATAGCAGCTGAGTTGAATGTAATATCTTGTCATTGCGTGATTAGCCTTTCTGGCATGGGTAATGCACAGGCCTGAGCTGCCAGTTAGCCGTATATAAACTGGTGCCCAAGGAGTAGCATCACATCTCTGACGCTTCTCCATCATTATCTCAGGTATGTGTACGATTCTCCGCCCGCCATATTAAGTCAGTTTAACTTAGTGAATTTTGTGAATAACAGTGTTCATGTTGTAACAGTGAAATTATCATTTACCCAGTGAAAGAATTAATGTAATGTAAAAATCGTTTGTCGTTGCTTGACGAAAGATTGTTGGCGATTGAGTTATTTTTGTCACATCTCTGACGATTTTCCATCATTATCTCAGGCACAGTGTGTGTGTTAGCTGAATACTCAACAGTCACCGGGGGACCGGTAGCTGCACACCAGACACCAGCTGGCTACCTCGCAAGATGTCGTTCAATGGGCACAATTAAATTGTGCGAGTCCGCACCCTGGGAACTAGGCCTGAACTCCCCCTGAAGTGTGTCGGACTACAACCGACCCTAACAGCGTGATGACACCAGTGTGACACCCTGGGGCACTCCTTACAGTTATATGGGCCAAAGTATTATTGTTGTATATGATTGGGGATAATTAGCAGAAATATAGTTATCCCATGATGAGTAGTGAACCCATAAATATGGATAGTATCAATAAATATGTAATGTGAGTTGAGTACATCAACTGAGGGAAAAGTGCCATGTTGTTCATTCTGAACGAACATATTATAAATCATAAGTTAGCTTGGGATATTGTCAAGTGTGTCATAGAACCATCTGTAGTGAAAATGAAATAATATAATGATTGTTTAATGTTGTAACCAAGAATTGAAGATTTATTTTGCTACTTGTAAAAGTAAGACCTAAGGGTCCAGTATACTGCCCGATTCTGGGGTCACTACTTTTAAGGGTGTACTGCGCACATCATTGTCATCCTTAGAATCCCTTTAATTCATATTATGCTACATAACAATCAAATCCACCGCGCTTGTAGAATCTCAGAAAAACGGGAAACGTTGATAAAGGATAACTCACCTACTGAATGTTCATGAATTGTTTGATGAATTGTACTCAGGTACGGGTATATAATATTAAGTGTATGTACTCATAGCATTAAGGAGAACTTAAGGTATCTATAAGATGGTTGGGAAAGTCCAATTGATACGGACTAGTGTACTATAAGGGCTAAGTGTAGATCGTGTTTGAAGGTCATACTATTTACGTCTGTGAACGATTAGTGAACATAGCTACCGCAGATATCAGATGAAAATACATGAGAACAATGATCTGGAAAAAGGATAAATGTATCAGACCTATGTGAAGTGTTGGAAGTGATCCAGAAACTTTGCTTCAAAGAAAATATCTTGTATACCCACGCCATGAAAATATGACTCTAGGCTTTGTTCAGGTTGGCGCCGAGGCCGCCTCCTGCCTGCCGCGTTGATATTATAACCCAATGAATTTCCCCAGGAACTAGCAAACCAGAACCTTACTTTAGTGTGTAATTTTGGATTAAGATGTATAACTATAAGGCATATACAGTATACTGCCAAATTCTGAGGTCACTAATTCTAAGGGGATAACTTAAGCAAGCTATGGAAGTAGGAGAGACAGTATGGGTGAGGAAGGAATTTTCCATCCCTGGGACCAGTAGGAAATTAAATGCCAAGTGGAAGGGTCCGTATACTATAAAAGAAAGTATACGAGGTGATGCTGCGTATGAGTTGACTAACCCATTGGATGAAAGTGAGGTGATAAAGAGAGTGGCTGAGAAAGTAAAGAGGTGTGTAAGTAGAGACATGTTTGTTCAGCTGAATTAGCCCCTTCTTTCACCTTATGATTCTTCCTCGGACTCAGGTTCAGATGAAACCGACGATGAAAGAGATAGCGGAAGTGTGGAAGATTCCATGCTAATAGATCCCCTGTGAGACAGAGGAGACCAGTAGTTAGAATGGATTTGTAGGACATATAGTTCCAGAATGTCACGTCGATTGAATATTTTTGGCTACACATTATGATAGAGTTGATTTGTTTAATTATACATTTTTTGGTGGGGGGAGACAGTTGCTCAGGTGGTTTGTCAGAATGCTTATTGAAGATCGGCCGTTAGAAGTGGTATCTATAATGAACTAAAATTTTTTTGGGGGGTTGTTGACTTTGTCAGCTGTCATGAAGTCACCCCGACATTGAAAATACCAGCTCAAATGTCTGGGGTCCGCCCCCTGCCACCTCAGTGTAGGGCGAGGGGACCACCGTCTAGGAGGTGTACTTCGTGCAGACAGCCAAGGCCCTCTACCTGTCATTGGAGGCTTGCAAGTGCCTCAACTTGGTGCCTGTCGACTTTCCGCTCCATAGGCGTGCTGTGGCTGCCGTGGGCAATGGAGGGGGGCAGCACATTGCCGACGACCTGCCTCCGAACCCTGGACCTGAGAGCAGTCGTGTCCCTCCTAGGCCAGTTGAGATGCCCTTACCTCCTTTGGAGGAGAATGTGACCAGGTTGGAGGCATGGCTGCTCACGCACTTCTTCATCCACCGCATTCAACACCAGCAGGTTCCCACTGCCAGTCATGACTGGTCCCCCTCACCGTATCCACCTGACGCCCGGCACGACCCCCTATGCCTGTCACACACCTGCTCCCGTTCCGAAACACTGGGAAGCGGAGGTGAAGGCCCAGTTGGAGGAGGACGTCAGGAGATGCGTCATCCAGCCAGTGCCTGCTGATGAGGCTACGGATTGGTGCGCCAGGATGGTCGTGGTGGCCAAGGAAAAAGGTCAGCCCAGGCGCACTGTAAACTTCCAACGCCTCAATGCAAGCTGTCTGAGGGAGACGCACCACACACCTGCACCATTCGACATGGTGTCCGGGGTGCCAGCGCACTCGTTCAAAACCGTCGCCGACGCCTTCTGGGGATTTCATCAGGTGGAGTTGGAGGAGGAGAGTAGACGCCTGACCACATTCATCACGCCGTGGGGCCGTTTTCGATACTGCAGGACGCCCATGGGACATTGTTCAGCATCAGATGCCTACACCAAGAGGTTTGACGACGCTATTCAGGATGTGCCCAGCAAGTACAAGTGCGTAGATGACACTCTCCTCTATGACTCCAGTGTGAAGTGGGAGTTCTGGTACACCTACGATTTTCTGGAGACCTACGCTCGCACAGGTACACACTGAAACCAGAAAAGTTCTTGATCTGCAGGAGAGAAGCCGAGTTTGTGGGTTTCCTCCTGGGGTGGGACCTCTACCAGCCCACTGCCCAACGTCTGTCAGTCATCAAGGACTTCCCCATGCCTAATCAGCCATCAATCACTGACATCAGGTCCTGGCATGGCCTGGTTAACCAGTTGGCTCCCTTCCTTGCCACTGCACCTGTGATGGAGCCCTTCCGTGAGCTCCTCAAGAAGCCAGTGGGCAAGCTGGTGTATTGGGACGTCCAGCTGCGGCTCAAGTTTCGCCAGGCCCAGGGCACCATATGTCAGTTGGCCAGGGACGGCTTGGTGTACTACAACAAATCCAGGCCTACGGCAGCTGTCACTGATTGGAGCAGGGAGGGCATCGGCGTCATCGTCCTGCAACAACACTGTGCCTGTGCCTCGCCAGACGCCCTTCTGCTGCAGGGGAGGGTGGCTGTTGGCTCTGTGCGGTAGCCAACATCTGAGCACGGCCGAGGCCTGCTACGCTGCAGTAGAAGGGGAGGCCCTGGCGGTGGTATGGTGGCTGCGCAAGGCCAGGCTGTTCCTCTTTGGCTGCCCGAACCTCATTCTGGTGACGGACCACCGCCCCTTAGTTGGCTTGCTAGGGGACAGAGCCCTTACAGATGTGGCAAATCCGCGCCTGTTCAGGCTCAAGGAGAAGACCCTGCAGTTCCGGTTCACGGTCAAGTACTTGCCAGGGAAGCGGAACTGTGCAGCTGACGCCCTATCCCGCTTCCCCTCCCTTAGGGCGGCGCCCGACGTGGAGGACATGGCCCAAGAGGAGGACCTGTGTGCTGCAGTGTGTGTGCGGTCACAATCGCAGCACTGGATCAGGATGGGTGCATCACTATGGACGAAGACACCGAGTGCAAAGCAGCTGCGGACGACCCCATATACCAGATTCTAGTGTCGAGGGTGCTGGCGGGCGACTGGTGCCCCCACAAGTCACAGGAGGTGGCCTGTCTGTGCCCGTGTAGGGGCCATGTTGGCGTCCTTTTCAGGGCTGTTATGGCGTGTCGGGCCCTAGCATCCTACTCACTGCGCCATGTGAGAGGTTTGAATAATAGACCAGGTTCTATTTTGTGTAAGTGTTACACTAAAGTAATCGGTAATTTCAGGAGCCAGTGCATGCCCAGTACTTGCCAACAGTGCATAACAGAGACATGACCGAGCGCCCAAGCGGCTAACGAGCCGATCAGTGGTGAAGAGGATAAAAGTAAAAAAGTAAAAGAACCTAATGGTGCCTATTAGAACGCCTGCAACTGCCTAGCTTATACTACAGACAGGCAAGGGGTGACATAATTGAAATTTACAAACATCTCGGAGGGCACTACTCAGTCGAGTGTCCTTACCTGGAGCTGGCGAACGCCCACCCCACAAGGGGTCACAGCTTAAGGTTGAAGAAGCCTCAAGTTCAGAAAATTGTGTGGGCAAACCTTTTCGGAGAGTTGTGAGCTCTTGGAACAATCTGCCAGCGAGTATTGTGACGGCATCGAGTGTGAGTTCATTTAAGGCCAGACTTGACCAACACTGAAGCAGGTACAGATATATTCTGAAACCAGTGCATGCCCAGTACTTGCCAGTAGTGCGTAATAGAGACGTGGGCGACCGCCCAAGCGGCTAATGAGCCTCATGAGTTACAACATTTGGTGCTTCTTGTTGACAGTCGTATATATCAGGGCCATCGTTGAGGACATAGATATAAAGGCATGAAGTCCACGCCAGCGATGAATATAAGAGTTTTATCTAAAGGGAAAGAAGAAAACGAACAACGTATCATGGTACACTATTTTACTGTGCAATATCCCAACACTTCGTAGGGCACCACTAAGTTGTACGAGACAAAACAGGATAACAAACAGCATACTTTTATTAAAGGTTAATACTGACTGTACATAAGAGCAGAACTGACTGGTAATATTAGACATAACAATCACACTAATATCATCACTACTTAATGTTACCTATACTATCACCCACTAGAACAATATGGTTATTTACCACAAAAAAATACTTATTGATATTTTTAACTAACCACAACATTAATAGCTTCACATCTTCATCTTGGCTGACACATCGTCTGGCTTGGCATATACCCTCAATTTGCTTCAGTCACGGCGGATTCTGAGATGAGATTGATCTTGAAAGGACAACATTAAGATGAGGCTGACTGAGTGACTGACTCAGGCCAGTCTGAGGCTGATGACACACACTTAATTCAGTAAGTCTAACTGAGGTCAGCTAGTAAACTGACTAACGATGAAGAGTATAAAGAGACTGAGAACATGTAGAGTTGTGGTTCAGATAGATTATAAAAGTTACAGCTACTCATTTGTTGTGGAATTAGAATCCTTTTAAAAGATCAATATTCTTAATTATCCAGCATAAAAATCCACCAAAAGTCATTAGAGAGGCGAAGTTTAGCATCCATCTGGAGTAATAGCAGTGGCGATGTACCATCACTGGTTAGAAGGTGGATCAAGGAATTATCAGACACGTTGGTCACTATCCGGATGGCTTGCATACTATCCTGACTGATTGAAAACTATCTGGATAACTCATACATTATCTTGACATCTGACACTCCATCCTGACAGTTTGCATACTATCGTGACAGTGTTAATACTATCGTGGCAGCTGACACACTATCCTGATAGCTTGCAGGGGATCTGGGAATAAGAAAGATGGAAACCGCGGTTCATGTAGTCATGCACTAGACTAAACTCGTCCGCGTCCGTGACCATCCGAACAGTGAAGGGTTTGGAATAGCCTGGAAAGAAAAGTATATTATTTAATCGCGAGTTCCAGAGATTTTTTCCCTGAAAGGTTTGATGTTCCAGTGATATTTTTAAGATTGTTGTTTGGGGAGCGTCGAAAAATGTATAACCACAATGATAATTATTTTTTTTGAATGTTTTTTCCCATTTTTGTTAGTTTTTATTAATTTTGCTATACAGTATATCATTTTGTTTTAATTGTTTGTTTGTTTGTGTACTCACTAGTGACGGTGCCCCACTTCCTGGCGGTGCCTAGCTTGGTGCCGCAAAAGCGCTCGTATGTGTCACTGCCGTGGTCATTCTCAGCTCCTGGCACCCACAGGTAGTCAGACATGCAGCCGGAGTCAGCTACCTGTAGTCCATATTACAGACGTTAGTTTACAAAGGCTCGGAAAGGACAACAATATAGCCTTCTTTTGGGACATTGTTACAGCCATGCAGAGATCCACAAACAGTAATTAATAGTTATACAGTGTCTCTTTTAGCTCTCCCATTGTCTCGTTATTTCAATTCTTTTTATATTTCTGCAATCATGAATCCTATGTTTATTATTAGTTACTCTTAATCATCCTTCAAATTCAGCTAATCACTCGTCGTCGCTGTCGGGTAAAGTTACTGGGTCTGGGTGGTGTTCTTGTTTATATGTATCCTTCTGCTCTATGACACTATTGTCCGTCAGAATCCACACTTCCTGGTTCATGTTTCTCTTCTTCATTCCCTTTAACCCCGTCATTCATCGACCTCACTATCTCTTCCTTCACCGTTTCTCTCATTTCTCACCGTTTTTGCCCCCCCCCGTCATCTTCCCTTACACCCATTATTTTCCTTGCCGTCCCTAACCTAGTGTTCCATACCCCATCTCCCCTGCTATACTTACCGTTCTTAATTCCCCTTCCACACCTGCCTATTTTACCTCCCCTCACACACTGGACGTCTTTACCTTCCCTCACACACTGGACGTCTTACCTCCCTCTCCATCACCCCCCTTTTGTCCTCACCTCGGCGAGAGAGACAAGGGCGTCGTCCCTGTAGGTGGTGACATTGGTGAGGGAGAAGCCGGTCTTGCCCATCTGCTGGTACTGGATCCCACAGAACCCAGACTCTGGCTCCACACATATGCTGTAGTCCAGGTTGTTGTAGTGGCCTGAAGGGAGGGTGAGAGGAGGAGATGTTAGCTTTGGTTGTGTCGTTAAAGGCAACCTGAGAGAGGGTGATGCAAACTATACCTGCAATGGGCATTCCAGTATATAATGTGGCAGGGTATGGGATCTGGATGTTCTACAAACTCTACATTCTTTATCCTGTTCACTTCTCTCAGCTCCAAGTTCCCAGTAATATTTATATCCTAATCTTAACCTCATATACACTCAATCTTTCCACCTGCTCCTATCTTTCCCATATGTAAAATCTGTGTTCATGAGAACATGATGGTAATGTTTCATTGTTTCACTTATCTCATATATTTCATTCCTTTTTAAATTATCTTCTATTGATTAACACCTTAATTGAGTACTCTGACAGCTACAATACACTACGCTTTACCTTAACTGGTACACAACACAGCATCATAATATTACCGTAACACTCTCTTTTATCTCATCCTTCTTTTACTCCTCTTCTTCCTTTCTGCTCATCCGTCTCTTATTCTGTCCTTCCCAACAACTTTTAATCTTTATTTTTCCTTTAATATCCAAAGGTGGTAGAGGGTGAGAACCGTGAGACATTCTCCTAAACTCACCCGTATAGCCGACCCGGATGTCACAGTCAGAGGGATGCTTGATGGTGGAGAAGTCACACCAGCGGTCCTCAGAGTAACAGCCGACACCATCGAAGTTGAAGCTCTTGAAGTTCCCCGTCAGACCCTGGTAGTACTGGAGGCAACCCACTGGCGCTGGCAAGGGGAGGGGGGAGGGTGGTGAGGGCCGATGGATAGTTCCAGATTACGGTAAACCTTCTCAATAACACACTTCTAAATAAAGTAATGAATACAGTAAACCCTCTCAATAACAGACTTCTCAATAGCGGATATTCTCAATAACAGAATCCTCCCAATAATGGACAGGGCTTTCAAGAATTAGTTCGGTATTGGGATGGTTTACTGTATACGAAAAATTAGTGTAGAGAATTATTTCAGATTCTAAAGAATTAACTTGCTGAGGGAGGATTAAACAACAGTTATTAAGATTATGAGAAAAGATTATTCTGCTTCGTAAGTCTAAATCACCGAACGTGACTTAAATTAACCAAACCAAACCTAACCTAACCTAACCAGGTCGTAAATAGTAGGAAGCTATCAAACATGGAGGGACTGACTCACTCTCACTTAAGACTCACCTTTAGGGACTCGGGACTTGGGACAGTCACAGGGGATCTGGGTGACGCGGACGCTCCACGCCCTCCTGGTGGGGAAGCTCAGAATGTTTGCCTCACTGTGTACAAGAGAAACCAGATCATGTGAAGATTAGGTCTAAACAAGGTTAGGTTAAAGTGCTTAATCATCAAGGGGAAACAGCCTGGGGTTGCCTAATCTTCACGTGAGTCCAAGGTCCTTCTACAGTAACACCGCCGAGAACAGTAGGTAGTGACTTACTCGTAGTTGTAGAGGGCCACGGTGGCGTCCTTCTCAGTGGTGGTGGGGACAGGGGTGGTGGGAGTGGTGGTGGTGGTAGTGGTGGTGGTGGTGGTGCTCTCCGATGTCTGTGAGGTGAAGGTTGAGCTGGAATCCTGTAGGAATATCAGTTGTACAGCTAGCAGGATAATAATAATAATAATAATAATAATAATAATAATAATAATAATAATAATAATAATAATAATAATAATAATAATAATAATAATTAAAAAAAAAAAAATAATAATAATAATATATTAATAATAATGTATTAAAAATTATAAATAATATAGTAATGGTCAGGAGTGTAGAGATAGTGTGTGTGTAATAATAATAATAATAATAATAATAATTAACGGTTTATTAAGAAAACATGGCTGCTCGAAGGCTGAAAATATACAATGAACAGAGATGATAAGTTGCATATGGTGAAATCGTGGATTGGGTCACTTGATTGACAAAAGCTTTCAATACAAAAACATACGAAACATAGAGTCAAAATATAGATTATCTTTAGATCTGGTACGTGTGTGTGTGTGTGTGTGTGTGTGTGTGTGTGTGTGTCTGTCTGTCTGTGTGTGTGTGTGTGTGTGTGTGTGTGTGTGTGTGCTTTGGCAGGCACACCTATGTTCTGCTTTCTTGTGACTTACTGTTAACCCTGAACAGCTACCTAGTGATGTTACGCCAACATTCTAATGACAGGTGAGGACTATAATCCTCACCACTCACCTGTCTGGGAAGGGGTAGTTCCTCACCCTCTGTGATGATCTCCCCATCTCTTCTTTGGGCGGCCTGAAGGTCGTGGTGATGAGCGGGGGACCTGCGACTCCTCCGACGTAGGTGTGGTTGTGGGGCATCGGCGGCGTCACCCTCCTGGTGGGTGTGTGAGGTGGTGGCGTCGTAGATGTCGTAGCAGTGGTAGAGGTAATACTCCAGCTGCTGCAACATGAACGTCAGCTCCGTCTTGCTGCGACCTTCCACGTTCACGTACACTGTGGGTATGGTACTGTACGTTCATTGACACTCAGTAGCTTGTGTTCAGTGACACTGGTTATATTACGTTCATATATACACTGTGTGAATAATAAGTCCTGGTGACTGTATGTGCAGTAAGCTTATGAGCCTTGAGGCCAAAGTGAGGTACGTAGTTTGGATGAGGGCGATGGGTGACGTTAACGTGTGTGGAGGGAGAGGTTGGGAGATGTTTTGTGTGCATAAGGAGGGGCTGGGAAACAAACATACTGTGGGAGCCGTTGTTGATGCCACAGAGGAAGGGGAGAGGCACGGCACTCTGGGAGTAGAAGCGGTCGTATTTGCACTCGCCCCAGTACGGCGGCTGTAGCTGGAACTCGTCGAAGTCCAACCTGAAGAAAGAGGACCACTGTCTGTGAGACGCTTCTGACGAGCAAACCGCTCTCTTCCCTGATGCTGTATTAATGTAATCTTCTGCTGATGCTAAATATTTCTAGATAAGTTAATTAAGCATTTAGTGTAGACCGAAAGTCCGGTTACATATTTTCTGAGACCAAATGCGCAATATATTTGCTTTTATAAATGCCTAAAGACATTAAAGTAACAGAAGGGGTTTTTACCTCTCCAGCACACTACTACAACCTGTATTTACCTTCACTGTACACTTCCTCCCTCGTCCCAGCTACACAACAATGACAAGCATGACAACAGCCTTCAGCTGTCTCTCACAAACGCTAAACCTGATAAAAAGTGCGGGTGTTACACTTGTAGGTAGTGTGTGTGTTCCCGTGCAACCCCCCAGGCCCTCACCTCCACTACTCCTTGCACCACCTTGTACTCCTCCCTCCCCTGTTGGCCTGACCTGAGCTGACATATAGGGGACTCGCAGCTGTGGTCGATGGTGACAGAACACTCGAGGGAGTCGTTGCCTACGGTCGCGGGGTAGGACGGTGATACGAAGGTGAACTCCAGCGCTTTAGTGGTCGATCCGCACGATAGCGTCTCTGTCAGAGAGTAAAGGAAGAGAGGCGTGGGGGTGTGTGTGTAATAACTGCACGTGTCCTGGACCTCTCAGTTACTCACTAATCTTCTTCATGTTCCGTCATCATAATAAACTGTATTCTCTGATTATTGTTACCATACTGTATTGATCACTTTCTTTACTGTATAATGTATTGAATCAAACTGTATGTAATACTGTATTAGATAAACAAGTTTTACGAGGTTTGAACTCTCAGTTGATAACAGAAGGTAAGGTAATGCTTGACGGGTAAGTCATATAAACTTTATATATACGGTACCTTCCCTGACATAGTAGGTGACGTTGAACCCCCTGCAGGAGCCCTTGGCGTTAGAGGCGAAAGTGAGGATGAGTGTGTCGCCCTCCGAGGTGATGGTGCCAGGACTATGGGAGCCGCAGTACCGCTCTTCCTCCCCGGAGACACTGGCAGCCACACTCACATAGTCGCCGGAGCAGCCCTCAGACCCCGTCACGTCGAAGTCCCAGAACTGTAGCTCGATCTTCTCGTTGTGTGGCGTCTGTGGGGGGCGGGGGGGGGGGGAGACAAACAACGGTAGTGTAAAGAAGCTCAAGTGATCTATCGCCCAGAATGAACCACCATCCTCGATTCTTTAGTATAGTGTACAAAGAGGCGCCGCACTGTCATACATAAAATTAATCCGCAGAAACTTTTACTCATCTAAGAGCTTAAGGATATAATACTTTATAGTAAATATTGTTAACATTTGCTTACAGCTTACTGGGAATAGCCCACCTGGGCACAGGTCACTGACCCACATCGGGGCTGATAAATACGCTGTATTATAAAAGAAATGTCATGAACTAAAGGACGGAGGAACGTAATGGAGGGGCGGAGGGACATAAGGGGATCTCTGCTGTATCCCCCACCCACTCTTCTCTGCTGGTGGCGGGGAGAGATAATACATAGTGAATGAGAGATGATAATAGAGCCTTACGAGGACAAGGTGTGAGGAGGGAGAGAGAGGGAGGGAGGGAGGGAGGGAGGGAGGGCGGGAGAGAGGGAGAGTGCCAGTATAGAACTCAGGTAAGCAGTACCCAGGAGGGAGCGCGTAAGGTAAAACTGGGATAGAGAATACACAGGGTAAAGGCAAAGAGAGTGTCGAGATATCATTCTGAGTTCCAATCACGTGCACTGTTGTTTCCTCACACACTAACACACGGTGGGTAAACGGTGACAGCCTCTCCCTCTACACTACCGGGCCGGTATCTTCGGTAAAGGCGGATTTGTCAACTGTTTTGGTGAGGGAAGTCGTTATCGTGATGTTGTAGAGGCCGTAAAATGCGTGTAGCGGCCACACACAACAAAGAGGCAGAGTACCACAACAAGTCTGGCGCCACCGAGGTTTACGATACATGAGGTGGACGTCTGCTTGGCTCACATAGTCTACATGGCTAGAATTACTGACCTCCTCTGTGTTATGTCATCCTCTAGATGCAGAAAAACGGAAAGGAGAAGAAGCAGGAGAAGAGGAGGAACGGGGATAGCAACCACAACAACCAGCAGGTCTTTTATCCCCAAACCTGGTGTAGCAATAACAGGAAAAGACAAAAATAAATATATTGATCTCTATCTCTCATATCCGTCTCTTGTCTATCTATCTTCCTTAATGGACACGATGAAGGTTTAGAAAAGGTCATAAAACTTGCAAGATTAGGTTAAAAAACTCTCTCTCTCTCTCTCGCTCTCTCTCTCTCTCTCTAGACGTGAAGGATCACTGGCTAGGAGGGGTGACGTTGATGGAGCTGTCTAGTATTAAAAGCTTTCTTCAGGGTTCACTTGGCCTGAGCCTCACTTGATCCATCTTGGTGACGACCCAGAGTTATTTTAGGGGGGGGGGTGTACTTGAAAGGTGTCATCGCTATCTTGGTGACTTGGAGGTGATGTTAGAGGTGTCTTAGTGACAGTTAGGTGACGTCTGGTTTGTCTATTTGTCCGTCTGTCAACAAAATATCTCACCAACCAGACGATTGATTCAGATACAACTTTGACGTCATCAGCGTAGTTCAGTTGATAAGCGAGGCCAACGTGGTATGATTTTTAGAGGATGTTCTATACTGTATGTCAAAGGTCACAGTGGTCAACGATAATTGCAAGGTATGGTGATGATGATGATGTTGCTTGGTCGGGTCATTGCAATTTCAACAGCGTCAGGAGGGCGAAAGATCCATGTAAAGTCGAGGTTACATGTAAAGTCGAGGTTACAGAGAGAGAGAGAGAGAGAGAGAGAGAGAGAGAGAGAGAGAGAGAGAGAGAGAGAGAGAGAGGGAGGGACGTGTGTAGCGCTCACTGTAAGTCTCTTGGGAGAGGGGGAGAGACAGAGACAGTAGAGGAGGAGGGAGGGAGAGGGGAGAGAGTATAAAGAAGAGAGCAAGGGGTAAAGTGAAAAGAGAGGGGACGAGAGGAGGGAAGAGGGCTGAAAGGGGTAAATAGAAAGGAAAGGAGGGGGAGAGTGTAGAGAAGAGAGCAAGAAGAGGGGAAGGGAGAAGAGAGAGAGATGGGAAAGATGTAATGAAGGGAGATAGAGAAAGAGACGCACGGGGGAATGGATGAATGATGTTTATTAATTAATGAGGTAGAGTCCAGAGTGAAAGAGAGAGAGAGAGAGAGAGAGAGAGAGAGAGAGAGATGACGTCACTTGTAAAGTATTGAGAATCGAAAGAATAGAAAATAACAAAACAAAGAATAATAATAATAAGGATAATTACACAAACGAATAAAAATAGTAAAAATAGAAAGAACTAAAGAGAGCGAAAGGCGATTATAAAAGAATATTTACGATGATGAAAACTCTAACACACGGATACAGAGTAATTAAATTAAAAGCAGCGGAGGGATATCACTTTGACCGAGTCTATCCTTAATTATTTGATTATACGTTTTCTATATTGAGTTTCTGAGAAGGGGCATAGTGTTGCCAGGCAGAGGGAAACACCAGAATAGATAATGTTGGAATATTTACCACGATGTCATTTCTTTGAGTAGATGATTAATATTTACATTATCTAACGTAATCAAAATTAAATTAATATTATGTTTAGTTAGGATAGGTTAAGTTTCGTTCATTCCCGAGGTCTGAAAATTATCAATGGTTGTGTTCGTGGTACTTTCCAGTCTTCCCTAATATGATAAACTTTATTATAATTGTTTCTCGTTGTAAGATTGGGAACTAGTTTATACTTTATAAAAACTTTTAACACTAATTTAACAATTAAAAAATAATTAAATCTTGGTCTGGCTCAATTTGCTTATATTTCATATGAGATGTTGTAAAATGAAGTGAAATTAAAATTCTTATCGTGTATCATAAAAAATAAACTAATTTACCAAGGGGTCAATATGCTGTAAACAGGTTCCAAGTCGCTACGTTAGGGTAGTTAATCTTATGATAAAATAACCTGAGTTATTTAATCTTCAGGTGACCTAATTCAGTTGTAGGTACATAAACAAAAATCAAGATAGCTCTAAGAAAATACATCGCGTGACTGATGACTCTAAATTCCCAGTATATCGACAGGTGGAGGCGTCATGCTACCGGCACTAGACGGATCAATGTCACCCTGCCGCTGCTGCTGTGGGTGAGGTTCTCTGGTGACGGTCAGGCGAGTCGTAACAACGTGGTGTACACAAATGTTCCAGACTATACTGTATTAAGATTTGCACTTATGGTGTTTGTTGTAGGAATAATTATATGAGGGTATTATCATTATTAAGATTATTGTTTTTGTTGGAATACAAATGATACGGATAATGGTAACTATTAGAGGCAATTATTATTATTATTATTATTATTAATATTATTATTATTATTATTATTATTATTATTATTATTATTATTATTACTTTATTACTAGTATCTTTATGACACGATGGAACAATTCACCTAAAATATTCACAGCACGGCACGGCATGATAGAAGTAATCAGACGTTCACTTAATCAACGTCTCCAGTTCACTAACCAATGAGAAATAAGAAACATGAACACCAAAAACAACCGTCTCGACGATTTTGTTTTAATGTGTTTTAAAAGAAAGTAAGACTAGTGATCCCTATTAGAAATAAATATATGACGGCTTTGTTGGGTTACTCTTGGTCAAACTGTCTTGCTGTTTACCAGTGTTTGTATTCCTGCACTGTCTATGTATATTGTATACCTGCATTATTTATATGTGTACTGAATCAATGTAAACTTGTCTGGCAATTATACTGAATATCTCTCTATCTATCTAGTGCACGGTGTTTAATAACCAAGGTAATTGAAGCCTTTTAAATCTAAAACACCTACAAAAACAACAACACCTGAGAGAGAGAGAGAGAGAGAGAGAGAGAGAGAGAGAGGCTACCTTGTTGGCTACAGGTGAAATATACCTTGCCAGGGGAGACTGTGTCAGCCCACCACCGTGACGACAATCTACCTGACGAGGCTGATAAATAATCCCTTTTGAACACCTGACAATGTACAAGAAGTCCCGCTTCATCAGCTGAGTCGGAGGTCACACGAGTGGGAATTCAACAGAGTGGTAATGAGCTGAGAGGAGATGAGGTGAGAGAGGACTAACTGAGAGAGAGAGAGAGAGAGAGAGAGAGAGAGAGAGAGAGAGAGAGAGAGAGAGAGAGAGAGAGAGAGCATATATATGACACTACAAACCTCCGTTAAGATATAACCACAGTTCAACAAAAGGTAGTAAGAGGAGGATAAGAAGGAGAAGGGAAGGTTATAAAGGAAGAGGAGGAGGAGGAGGATGACAGACGACCTACCTTGATGGACCAAACGCAGGTGGTGTCCTCGGGGTAGTGGTCAGGGTAGCCAGGCGACGTGAGGACTCCTGTGTGGTGCTGACTGGTATCTATCGTCCCGCCGCACACTGCAACACAACGCAAATTTTATATCACATTTTCTCTCTGAGGATTACTATGAGAGAGAGAGAGAGAGAGAGAGAGAGAGAGAGAGAGAGAGAGAGAGAGAGAGAGAGAGAGAGAGTCAATCCAAGTCCCTCACCAGTCCCCCAGGTAATTGCAAAACGATATATTTACGACCATTAAACCCAACTCTCAGACGAATCTAAAAGTAAAACCTTAAATTCTTATAATTCTCGTCCATTTTCTCCAGTGAATTATTTTTATACACTTTTGTTGCTGTAGTTAAGTATGTCGTATAGTGGTCGAGGTATATCTGTGCGTATAAGCCAGGTATATACGCAGGTGGGTCTTGGGGTATATCTGTACGAATAAGCCAGGTATATACGCAGGTGGGCCTTGGGGTATATCTGTACGAATAAGCCAGGTATATACGCAGGTGGGCCTTGGGGTATATCTGTACGTATAAGCCAGGTATATACGCAGGTGGGCCTTGGGGTATATCTGTACGAATAAGCCAGGTATATACGCAGGTGGGCCTTGGGTATATCTTCCCAATCTCGCTGAAAGACGAAGGAAGATTTATCCAGTCGTAAATCTTAGGATATTGGTGAGTGAGTGTCGTGTAGAGGGAGAGGAGAGGAGGAGGAGGAGGAGGGAGAGGAGGAGGAAAAGAAGAAGAAGAAGAAGAAGGTTTCACAGGTGTTTGGCCACAAAAGACACTGAGTACATTTGTTATTTCTTTCTCTCGGACTTTATCCATCAATATTTCTCTTTCTTCTCCTTGCTCTCATAAAATTTGCATATCTCCCTTTGACCTCAAAAGCCTTGATAACAATGCTAACTAAACACCTTTTTTTTAATATACATTCTTCCCATCACGTCAACTGCCATCCATAAGGGCTAACTACACTATGGATCACCCCACGATTAGCTCCCTCCCGGCTGATAATTATACACCCTAACTCTACCTGGGTGGGTTAGGTTAGGTTAGTGTTAAGGTGAAATAAGCTGGGGGCTAATGTTCATAGTATTGTTTGGTTAGTGAATATCCCTCCACCTCCCCCTATATATACACACACACACACACACACACACACACACACACACACACATCACCGTGAGTTAAGGGATCTACTAGGGAAGAACTTTGTCAACAGGGAATATGAACTTAGGATTTATGCAAAGTAGAGGAGGTATATGTCCCTACCCCTCCCCCTCCCTGCTCCTCCTCTACCCCTCCTCCATCCAACCTCCTCTACCCTCCCCTCCCCACTCCCTCCTCCCTCTCATTCCCTCCATCCAACCTCCCTCCTCTCCTCCCTACTCCCTCCCTCTCCTCCTCTCCTCCTCCTCCTCTAACCCCCCCGAGGTTCATCACAGGACGCAGCTACCAGATTCGAGCCACTCAGGACCACGACGCAAGTTCCCACGATGTTTTGTATTTTATTTCCTCTCACTTTTTATTAAGGTCGTGAGGGCATTTCTCGTGATGGTAGAGTCTTACTGGGTTTGTTGTGTTAGAGTTACAGTGAGCCAGTTAGATGTGTTGCTAAATCGCCAGTTAACGTGGAAACTGACTGGGAGATTTTCTGGTCTGGGGATCCGATAGAGCGGGTCTTTGCTTAACCTCTCGAGTACGATGGTTTAACTTTAACTTATCCTACTCAAGGGATTATGGGTGTTTTATGACTGCATGAAAGATCAGAATTTTTTTTATTCCTGTTTTTTTTAATTATTTGGTTGTTAGGAAATAACCTGAACTGCATAATTTTAGGCAAGTCTTATATCGCCTTGCCAAGCTTGTGTGACCTGCAGACCTTCCTGATGCAACCAGGAAAAACACCGTCTCCCTTGACCGTAGTGGTTGTAACACAAGTATTGCATAGCCCCGTTCAGCACACACACACACACAGGGTCGTGACGCGCCCCAATAACCACCACTAACATTCTTCCCCGTCACCGTGGCCAAGAAGGAACACAGACTCGGGTAATTAAGTGAGCCAAGCACTCCTCTACACAACGAGCGTTTAGTCTCCTCTATCCTACCACCACACCGGGGGAAATTTAAAGCAACATAAATGCCAATGGGACTCCACAGACAGCATACTTATTGCCTGGCGGTATTTCTTTTTCAGGAGCTTGTGTGGGATTCTTGAGTAACAGGTGGACGTCAGGGCGGCTCTTCGGTATGTCAGGGTCGCACTTAACCTACATCTTACACCCCGCACGGAACCTGTGGCTTACTTTACGGGGGAAATATTTAAATTCAGCAAGAGAGAACCTTTTATTTTATTTTATTTTTTAACTGAAAATAGGAATATGACGATCGTAAATATCCCTCTATAATGAGCTAGTAAGATATAGGGATATTTTTCTCTCTCTCTCATTCAAGGCAGCTTCCTGTGCCTTTAAAGCTCGAGACATTACGCCGGGAACAGTGAAGCTTCCAGTGTTACACGAAATAAATGTTCATTGACATCCTGGAAAGACACACACACACACACACACCATCAATGACATATCCTTTAAATATTTATAATAAAGCAAAAGGAGTTAACGTGTCTGGTGATGGGTTAATAGCCTCCTGAAGGTGGCGCTGACGTAACTCAGGTATATTTGTGTAATGTGATTAAGAATTAGGGTTTTGGCATGGAGGTGAATAATGTTTTCTGATTTAATTTACTGTGGAGAGAGAGAGAGAGAGAGAGAGAGAGAGAGAGAGAGAGAGAGAGAGTCATTTTATAGATTACCCATAATAACAATTGAACATTATATTCTTGCGAGTGTTCAACGCTGTGTTCCTCTCCATTGTCTCCAAACAGCTCCCCACAACAACAGATGAATGAAACCTACATCAGGTAAATCACAAAGACGCAACCAAGAAAAATGAATCAGAGTTTTACTTAAGAGACACCAGTCCTAAAGGCGACCACTGGGTATACGTGACAAATCAATTCGGTGAAAAGTTGACATGAAAGGAGAAACAACAGAGAAGGAAGCAGTACAAAAGGGAAGTGAAAGGAACATTGAGAATAAGAAAAGTTGAAAAAAATGAAACAATGAAGAGACAACATACCAGAGAGTGAAGGAAGAATAGGTAATAGAAGAAAGAGAAATATTTGATACTCTATTTGGTTCAGTTAGTTCGGAGCAACACTACCAGTCATCTTAATCCTGTTGGTTGTATCACTTGTGAGTACTTTACCATCCCACTATTATAACTTTCTTTGATCTTCCCTTTTCACACCTCAGTGACCCAGTGCTTTTGCTGTTCCTTAATCAGTATCAATATTCCTCCACTGATGTTGGTGTCGTTCCCTTAGATGTACTGGGCCGTGTGTGTTACACCCCCTTCACCCATGGTGTCGACACAATACTCCCTCATATTGATCCTGATGCCTTTCTACACAACTCACTGGGTTACACCAACCTCAACTGTAACTATTACTTTCCTGACTCTCCCGAGTTTAGTTCTAGTCTTCTACCACCTCATTCCTTCTCCTTAATTAGCCATAACATCAGCAGTATTCCCCTTCACTTAGATACCTTTTTAGATCAGTATATACCTTCTATTGCCCACAAATTTGATGTACTTGGGTTCTGTGAGACCAAACTCACTAACAATATTGAACATTTGTATAACATTCCTAGTTATAATAAACACTGCGTCAACACGTCACGACACAGTGGTGGTGTCGCCCTGTATGTTACAAATCTGTCAATCACTTGATTGACAACAATTATTTCCAGTTCCGGAATAATCCGATACAACTTAAGGAGACAAGAGCGACTAACCCCCCCCCATGGGCTCTTCTCAGTCCCAGACCTCCATAAAATATCACGGTGTGAAGGTGTGGAACAACTTACCCCCACCCATCCGAGCAAAGACTACGCTCCCTTCCTTTAAATCATCTCTTAAAAAATATCTATTGTCTAAGTGTTCATATTTTTTTTAATACTTACTTTATATACCTGCTTTTATTGTACCACCAAAACCGTTTTACCAAAAATTATCATGTAAATAGATAAGAAATTAACATTGCAAAAAATATGTTTGCCAACTAGACATAATCCTGACAGCTCTGTCCTCTTGTTCCACCTTAATACTGTACAACCCATGTTGTACTGCTTCCCTCATCATATTTATGTTGTTGTTTTTTTCAATTTCCACTGTAAATTATGTATATACAGTACTTATAATATAAATGTAAAAAAACTAAAAAATAAAATACAAATCGAAGTGATAACCGTAGTAACATACTGAGATGTTCTTATTACCACCATGCTATGTGTACTAGTCCAGATGTGACTAAATGTTACATAATACTTCCTTGAGATAAATGTACAGTATATATCAGGTGCAGCTCAGACTCTCAACTGGCTCAGCCAAGTTAATATTATGACTTATTTAATCGACTCTGTATCTGTGTACTTCTGGCTAAAAAAAAAAACTGTTTCAATATCAATAACTTACTCTTTCCATAACGGAAGTAAGTAATAAACTACGATAACTTACTCTGGGCATCACGGTTGTAAACAATAACTACGATAACTTACTCTGGGCATCACGGTTGTAAACAATAACTACGATAACTTACTCTGGGCATCACGGTTGTAAACAATAACTACGATAACTTACTCTGGGCATCACGGTTGTAAACAATAACTACGATAACTTACTCTGGGCATCACGGTTGTAAACAATAAACTACGATAACTTACTCTGGGCAAGGGCAGCGGAGAGGAGGCTGACGAGGGCGAGGAGGGTACAGAGGGCCGTCCGTGTCATGGCGTGGCAGAGGTGTTGGGTGTGAAGTGTTCACCGTGGCGGCACTCACCCCCAACACCTTATATACCAACCACCACCACCACCCACATTAACCACTAGTACGTCTCACACAGGTGGTAAAGTCAGCTAATTACCTTCCACACTACCTAGGCGGTTCAGTCACCTTGGTCTTAGGACTGGAGATGCCTTACTTTACCTGTTTTGTATTCCATGAACTCATCAAACCCAGATTATATACACATCAATGTTAAAAGTGAAAAAGGAACCCAATTTTTGTCTTCAGAGTTAGGGGTTAAGGGTAAAAGTATGCATGGGGTAAATAATTCCTACGTCAGTGATCACGGAAGGCCAGGAGTAATTATAGCACTAATTGAGGTGATAATTAACACGCGGAAGTCATGAAGGTGCATGGGTGTAGTTTGTCAATTAACAACATGGCGGTGTGTGTGTGTGTGTGTGTGTGTGTGTGTGTAATAATAATAATAATAATAATAATAATAATAATAATAATAATAATAATAATAATAATAATAATAATAATAATAATAATAATAATAATAATAAATTACGGTTTATTTTAAGAACATGGCAACTAAAAGGCTGAAAACATACAATATACCAGTTGTTGCTATTTTTAACAATGGTTCAATTGGGATGTTCTTATAGCGATCAGTATGTGGTTGTAGTGTCGAACAGCAATTCACGGACGAGGAATTTCGGGTGGGAGCAAAAGCTTCCCCCAGACTTACAGATGAAGTCTTGGTATAATGATCCGAGACAGCAGAGATGGTCAGTGTACTGAGCGCCTCTTGATATCTGGAGTAGGAGGGGGAGAGAATAATATTGCACGCCTTGTTCACTCTTTCTAGGAGTCCTCACTGTGTGGCATTTAAGGAGGAAGACCAGGCAGGGGGAACATAGGTGAGCTTCTGGAATATGAATATTGAGTAGGCACTCAAGAGCTCGGGTACGGGATCTACGAGGGACTTGAGACGACGGAGGAAGTGGAGAAAAAGCTGGAAGACTTGACAATTAATTACACTGACGTGTACTTTCCAGTTTAGTTTGTTATCTATAGTGACGCCGAGGAGCTTAGTGGAGTCCACAACCTGGAGTGTGTTGTGGCCCAAGTAATGGAGGTGGGACATGGGAGGAAGAGAGGTTGATGTGAATAACCATGGTCTTGGTAGGGTTGATGGTGACATGGTTGGTGGTGGCCCAAATTTGGAGACTGTTCAGTGTGTGTGTGTGTGTGTGTGTGTGTGTGTGTGTGTGTGTGTGTGTGTGTGTGTGTGTGTGTGTGTGTGAGGGTAACAAGGTTACAAAATGTATCAAACCACCACCAATATATCATTATAAGAGACAGAACTCCCAGGATAAGTTCACAAACAGACCGCGGGCGGACATTAGGGAATCGCCTCATTTAGTGAATATCCGGGTTGGGTCGAGCTTTTTTATCGATCACCTTCCTGTGACGCTGATGTGGTGAGGTGGGTCCAGTAAAACACCTGCCACCATCACTATATCATAATAAAGTAAGGGAGAGTGAGAGAAGAAAAAACGGAGAGTATGAAGACTTGTAAAGGGTAATCATGACAACAGTGTGCAGGAAGGAGGCCTCACACACCCTGAGGTACAACATCTCGTCAACAACAGATAAGGTAGTGTAGTAAGAATCTCACCAACTCCCCAAGTTAGGTCATGTTACCGGTGCAGGCAGGGCAGGGCGGGTTAGGCTATAGGAAGTTTTATCCTACAAACTGACCCGACGCTAACTAGCAAAGGTTCCTCGCCTCCTTGGCACGCCTTCTTAGCCCGCTCTTCTTAAGACGCTGCCTCTTAAATCTGTCCGCCGCCTGACAAACAAAATGCGGGGAGATAAAAGAGGAGTAAAACTGTAACAGTAAAATGTGATATATACCCGAGGTTAAGCTGAACTGTTGAATATAAAACAAGGCTTTTTACCTCGCTTTAAGCTAATCAACATGGACTAATTACTGTGCTCATAAATCAAACGAATATCTGTTTGACAAGATAAATTAACGCAATTTTGTTTTGTACCAAAAAATCATGACATTTTGCGAAAAAAAAATACCAGTTGAAAATGTAGTCTAAAGCCGCTGTAATAATAAACGGAATACATTACTGTTTATGTTGAAACTATGAACACACAGCTCGAAATATACAGAAAAAGGTAAAGTAATGGAAACTAGCATGTCCTCAACAAACTACTGTATAAAATGAACATACTAAGACAACATCGTCAAAAACATCGCTACTCGTTGACGTTACAAGGTTGGGGGCTTCAAGATAAAAAAATCCTTATCTATCAATCTATCTATCAATCTATCTATCTATCTATCTATCTATCTATTTCATTCTCTCTCTCCGTCCCTCTCTCTCTCTCTCTCTCTCTCCGTCCCTCTCTCTCTCTCTCTCTCTCTCTCTCTCTCTCTCTCTCTCTCTCCGCCCCTCTCTCTCCCTCCCTGGCTCGTATTTTCTCCACGTCCAGGTATGTACTGTACACCACTATAAATAAAGGTTCAGTGACTACACCACGAGACGCCACAATAACGTCATGAAAGATTCTCAACCAACCCACATCTCCCTCCCTATGTTATCATTTAAGTTCCCCTCGTGACGTGTCGTAAATAACACACACACACACACCACACACACACACACACACACACACACACACAAATCATCGTTCGTTGTGTCCGTATCTGTAACGCCGTGATCACCTCTTGCATCAACCCAACTCACTATGTTAAACTCCCTATACATATACTGTAAAAAAAAAAGCAGTAAATTGTAAATGAAAAATACTTACAGTTGTTTACACGTGAGGCTGAGTTATTTCATTTGGTTCTCCTGGTTATTGTAAATTTTGGTGGTGGGGAGAAAAAGGAATCGAAATTTTCTGGAACTTAGTAAGACGGGTAAGGGGAGAGTGGTGTGAGGGGACGGCCGAGGGGAAGGGTGAGGGTAGAGTCGTCTGTAGTGAGGGGAAGGGTGAGGGTAGAGTCGTCTGTAGTGAGGGGAAGGGTGAGGGTAGAGGCCTGTCGTAGAGCTGTCTGGAAGGAGGGGAAGGGTGAGGGTAGAGTCGTCTGTAGTGAGGGAAGGGTGAGTCGTCTGTAGTGAGGAAGGGTGAGGGAAGAGTCGTCTGTAGTGAGGGGAAGGGTGAGGGAGAGTCTGTAGTGAGGGAAGGGTGAGGGTCGTCTGTAGTGAGGGGAAGGGTGAGGGTAGAGTCGTCTGTAGTGAGAAGGTGAGGTAGAGTCGTCTGTGTGAGGGGAAGGGTGAGGGTAGAGTCGTCTGTAGTGAGGGGAAGGGTGAGGGTAGAGTCGTCTGAAGTGAGGGGAAGGGTGAGGGTAGAGTCGACTGTAGTGAGGGGAAGGGTGAGGGTAGAGTCGTCTGTAGTGAGGGGTGAGGGTATAGTTGCCTGGTCTCCTCCCCTCTTCTCTTGCTTTAATTTCTTCTCCTCCTCCCTCTATCTATTTTTCTTCTCTTGCCTCTTCCTCTTCCTTATTCTCTTCTCTTTCTCCCCCCTTCTATTTTAGCTGTACTCTTTCTTCCCATTCCTTCTCTTTTCTTTTCTCTTTTCCATCTCTTCCATCATCTACATCTTTATTATACCTGTTCTTCCCGATCCATCCATACTCTCTAGCACTCCTCTTCTTCCTCCTATTCCTTCTTCTCTTATCCCCTCCTCTTCTTTCCCTCTCGCTCCCCAACCCCTTTCTACACATTGCTCCCCAAATTCCTCATATCTACGGGGAGGAATTTGAGGGGAGCTAGTGTTGGTGTTTAGGAGAAGTAAAGGGAGGGGAGAGGAGCGGAGGGGAGGAGAGGGTAGGAAGTACGAGTAAAGAACATAAGAACATAAGGAGTCTGCAATAGGCCGGTTGGTCTGTGCATGGCAGCTCCTGTCGAGAGTTACTACCACTCTCTAGGCTGGCGTCTGGAGGAATAAGGGCTAGTTTAGGGGAAGTAAGGGTTCGTAATAACTGACCTGCTTAAAAAAAATCTAGTTTTCCACGTAACCCCAAATTGCTCCCTTTGTTTTCCCCTGTGTTGTTTTACGGAGAGGGGAGGCGGCAGGGAGGGTCAAGGCTCAGGTCAACAGTAAGGGGGGGGAGGGGACAGAGGCAGGAAGGGTCAGGGCTCAGGTCAACAGTAAGGGGAGGGGGGAGGGGGACAGAGGCAGGAAGGGTCAGGGCTCAGGTCAACAGTATGGCTCTCACTCTGATTGTGTGTGTTCATCTATTGGGTTACCATCTCACAAATTGCTCGTCTCAAGTGTCTGTCATCAGCCAGGTTAGTTATATAATGGTGGGAGTGACAGGTCCAGCCTCTCATGCCATACTAGTCGTCCACGGGGTGTTATAGTGTCTGTGTGTGTCTACGTGTGAGTAGAGAGTCAGTACATCAAGTTGGTTCTCATCACATAGTTCCTCTGTTATATGAGAACGTTACAAGACTCGTAAACTCAACAACGTAGATCGTAGATTATCTGAAGCAAATTAGAAATTGATTGTCAAATCGTTGCGAGAAGAAGAAGAAGAGGAAGAAGAAGAAGAAGCAGAAGAAGAAGAAGAAGAAAAATGGACTTCAAAATACTGAATGTTTTGGTCGCAGTGGTCAAGATTGTTGGAGGCTTCCCTTACTCTGTGGCGAACAGTCGTGATCGCGGGACACAGGTCAGCCAGGAGTCTCACTTGTATTCGAGGGACAGACCAACAACTTCAGAGGACGACAAACAAAACATTCCGAATTTCCAGAAGAATAGACTACTGGTGTGTTGGTCCGTCGTGTTGTTCGTGCTGGTGGTAATCGCTTCTTTCCTCATCCTAAAGTGGCACCCAGACATCAGTCATCTCGTCGGGTCTTCAAGGACTTTCCACGTCGTCAACTGCATCACATTAAGGGTTGAGGTCACGTCGGAGCCGCTGGTTATGTTGTTCGTCATCTTCGGCAGTCCTAGTCTGTGTCGCCTGGTCACCTGCCTCTACCACGTCACTGATTCTCACACCACGTCCTGGAGGCCTCACCGTGACGCCGTCTTCATGTTATCCAACGGCTATATCATCCTCTCTCAGGCTGCATGTATAGTGATGTCTATTACAGCGTTTTCATCACATTACGAACAGATTCAGTTTGATCACCACACCATTCTCATCTTCAGTCTTTGGGGTTTCTCGAAGTTTGTTATTACGTATGTTGTAGTGAATATGCTGTACACAACATCACAGATTATAGCCACAGGGTATCAGCAGTGTCTCTTAACACCACCAATACACACAGCTGATGGCAACACTACCTGTATCCAGATTGAACACATCAGTCACGACAGAGATAAATTCCTTGTCGACCACCAAAACAAATCTGGAATACGGTCAGACATCATACCGGACTCTGAGGAGTTAAATTGTTTAGCGTTCGGCCATACTAATCAACACCTCAGTGAACGTGTGGTGGATCCTGAGAACGTGAGAAAACGAGACATTGCAGAGAGAGTGATAACACGATCGTCGTTAAGGGCAGCGAGTATACGACTGTACCACCTTAACCAGTGTCAACGGGTCCTCAACGAGTACTTCCGAGGCCCCGTCATCGTCATCATGATCAACAACATCGTCATCATCACTGAGCTCACCTTCTACCTCACCTCCGGGACCGACTTCTTCATGGCTCTCTGGGTGATCGGCCCCTTAATCATCCTGGAGAGTATCACTACCCTCTACCTCGTCTGTTCTACCCCGACCCCCGCCCTCACCCAGGTAACCTCTCACCCCCAACCTCACACAGGTAACCTCTCACCCCTGCCCTCACCCAGGTAACCTCTCACCCCTGCCCTCATACAGGTAACCTCTCACCCCCGCCCTCACACAGGTAGCCTCTCACCCCCGCCCTCACACAAGACCTCTCATCCCCGCCCCTCAAACAGGCAACCTCTCACCCCGCCCTCACACAAGTAACCTCTCATCCCGCCCTCAAACAGGTAACCTCTCACCCCCTGCCCTCACACAGGTAACCTCTCACCCCGACCCCCGCCCTCACACAGGCAACCCATCACCCCCGACCCCTGCTCTCACACAGGTAAATCCTCATTAACACATCCCCGACCTACACCCTCATTCAAATAACCTCCCATTAACACACACACACACACATACTGTACACATACACATATTTTCAGCCTTCTGGCTGCCAAGCTCTTTCAATAAACCGTTAATTATTATTATTATTATTATTATTACACACACACACACACACATATATATATATATATATATATATATATATATATATATATATATATATATATATATATATATATATATATATATATATATATATATATATATATATATATATATACAGTGATTTACTTGCACACATATATATATATATATATATATATATATATATATATATATATATATATATATATATATATATATATATATATATATATATATATATATATATATATATACCATTAACGTGTGTATAATATATATCACTGTCATATATTATAAACTAGCAGAAACGCCGCCCTCCGGGTGGCTCATCCGCTAGGCCACGGTAGGACGCCACCCTCCGGGAGGCTCCACATTGTCTCACTGTTCAGTCTTCTTCCATCAATAGTTCATTAACGGTGTATGTAAGTTCCACCATGTTTTTCACTACAACGGTACAGCAAAGTATATTTTTTTAGCATTAAACTGTTATTATTTTATTGACTAATCATCACTACATATAACACCACCCATCATCACTACATATAACAACATCCATCATCACTACATATAACATCATCCATCATCACTACATATAACATCATCCATCATCACTACATATAACAACATCTATCATCACTACATATATCACCATCCATCATCACTACATATAACAACATCCATCATTACTACATATAACACCATCCATCATCACTACATATAACACCATCCATCATCACTACATGTAACACCACCCATCATCACTACATATAACACCATCCATCATCACTACATATAACACCATCCATCATCACTACCTATAACATCGTCCATCATCACTACATATAACACCATCCATCATCACTACATATAACACCATCCATCATCACTACATGTAACACCACCCATCATCACTATATATAACACCATCCATCATCACTAGATATAACATCGTCCATCATCACTACATATAACACCATCCATCATCACTACATATAACACCATCCATCATCACTACATGTAACACCACCCATCATCACTACATATAACACCATCCATCATCACTGCATGTAACACCACCCATCATCACTACATATAACATCGTCCATCATCACTACATATAACACCATCCATCATCACTACATATAACACCATCCATCATCACTACATATAACACCACCCATCATTACTACATATAACACCACCCATCATTACTATATATAACACCACCCATCATCACTACATATAACAACATCCATCATCACTACATATAACATCATCCATCATCACTACATATAACACCATCCATCATCACTACATATAACAACATCCATCATCACTACATATAACACCATCCATCATCACTACATGTAACACCACCCATCATCACTACATATAACACCATCCATCATCACTACATATAACACCATCCATCATCACTACATATAACACCACCCATCATCACTACCTATAACATCACCTATCATCACTACCTATAACACCATCCATCATCACTACAGATCGGTAAAGTAGTTTCCGAGATTCTCGTGCGGACACACAAGCAAACAGACATACTTCTTTGTTTTATATAGATAGAAGAATATTAATAATGTATATAATGGGTGTAATGGTTGATAAATTATACCATTGTTTTCTCCCATAGATCGACAAGCTAACGTCAAGTATCATCCTGCATCAGATACACACAGACGATGTGTCTCTCAAACTCCAGGTGAGAGAACTACCTCGCGAGACTATACTGTATAGGCCTATAGGGCGATCGAAGAGTCCCTGTGTACCTGTCATAAATATAGAGTTGTTCCTTGTTATACCTACATTGTTATATACCTTGTAGTTGTTATATATTATACAGGACCTTGTTCCTTGCTATACCTAGTTATATATCTTGTTCTGTTTATAGTAAATGTTGGTAACGGTATCCCCTTCCACCACTTTCTGTTGTCATTGTTTTTATTGTGTGTAAAAAAATGTGCCGTTAATTATTATTTTGTTATTATTGTAATTTTTATTATTATCACTTTTTACTATTATTATTATTGTTATCATTATTATTATTATTATTATTATTATTATTATTATTGTTATTGTTATTATTATTATTAATGTTATTATTACTATTATTATTGTCATTGTTATTATTATCACTGCTATTTTTACTATTATTATTATTATTATTATTATTATTATTATTATTATTATTATTGTTGTTATTGTTGTTATTATTATTATTATTATTATTATTATTATTATTATTATTATTATTATTATTATTATTATTATTATTATTATTATTATTATTATTATTATTATTATTATTATTAATATTATTATTATTATTATTATTATTATCATTATTATTATTATTATTAATATTATTATTATTATTATTATTATTATCATTATTATTATTATTATTATTATTATTATTATTATTACTATTATTATTATAATATTATTATTATTATTATTATTATTATTATTATTATTATTATTATTATTATTATTATTATTATTATTATTATTATTATTAATATTATTATTATTGTTGTTATTGTTGTTATTATTATTATTATTATTATTATTATTATTATTATTATTAATATTATTATTATTATTGTTGTTATTGTTGTTATTATTATTATTATTATTACAAGTACTTCTTAATTAACCTGTGCAAGAAGTCAATACATTTCTATATCTCACTGAAAGCGACCAAGAATCAGTGGATGATGGCAACACTTATGATGTAGTTTATCACTACTTCTCGGTACCTTTCAGCTGGGTCACCTACTGAACCTACTACAGCAGTACCCCAACTTCAACATGGGCAGGTACTTCGTCATCTCTAAGGCCCGACTTGTTGACGTAAGTACTTGTTGCATCACCTGAAGAATCTCCACCCCAGCTTATTTCACCTAAGGATTAAACACACTAATGCTAGCCTAACCAAACCTAACCTAAACCAACCTTACCTAGCCTAGCCTAACCTAACCTAAACTAACCCTAACGCCAACTAACCTACCCTAACGTTAACCTCCCCTAATGCTGCCCTTTCCTAACCTTCCAAATAGCGTTAGGGTGGTTAAATTTTAGGTTAAATAAGCTGGGGTGGAGATTCTTCAGGTGTTCCTACTTATTGTATAAAATACTGAAATCTCAATAACATAAGTAGCAATAGAGTTTAAATACGTTGGTAAATAAATGAATCAGGATTACGTGAGGATTAGATACCATAACTTATTTCACCTGAAGATTAAATATCCTAACGCTATCTGGAAGGTGAGGTTAGGTTAGGATATATTTTTTATTTTATTTTTATTTTATATATTTTTTTTTTACGGGGATTAGCCAACCCGGGCACAGGTCACTGACCCACTTCAGGGCTTGGGGGGGGCAAAAATGTAATAATAATAATAATAATAATAATAATAATAATAATAATAACAATAATAATAAAAATAATAATAATAATAACAATAATAATAATAATAGTCAGTTCATAGTAAATAAAATTTATAATACAAAATACATAATTAAAAATAAAATTGTATCAACAATAATAATAACACTGATAATAACAATAAAAATAAGGAACCATAAAGAAATACAAAAGTGAAAAAAGACAAATAGTGAGAAACAATATATGTATGTTGTGTTGTCAAAGTAAGAGAAACAATTGAGACCCTACAATTGTGTGTAAATGAGGCAGAAAGTCAGATCAGCAACCTGGGACTTGGTCACAATTTTTGTGATGCCATATGGCAGCAGGGTCTACCATTAGACAACACATAAGGCTTCCAATATCTTCACAGGCGGTAGTACCTCCCTGTTTGATAGCTTCCTACTACCTACCATTTGTAATTCTACTTTATTTACTTTAAAGGTGCCTTTAATTAGTTTGAATTAATGCTTTAGTTCCTTTAATTCTTCTTCTCATTTAATTAAAGTTGTATTTTTTGTGTTTCATTGGTAATTTTCATTTTATCAATTAAATATTTTTATTTCTTATTGATTACCTGAATAAAAAAAAAAAAAAAAAATATATATATATATATATATATATATATATATATATATATATATATATATATATATATATATATATATATATATATATATATATATATATATATATATATATATAATTCTATTTTCTTGAAATTTTTATTCTTTCAATTTTATTTTTACTCTTATTTTTAATATTTTGTTTTACTCATTTTTATATTTAACCTTTTCATTTTTAACTCAATTTAAACAGTTTCATTTTTTACTAATTTTTTTTATCACTTATTTGTCATCAAATTTTCTCTTGATTTGTATGTTGTTTTTTCTCTCCAGATCTTGAGGTTCATAGCGATGTACGTAGTGATCTTGCATCAGTTCTGGACCAGTGAGACTAACTCTACTGATCCACCGATCACACCAGCTCGTAACGTCTCCAACATCACGACCAGCCCGTAACGTCTCCAACATCACGTCCAGCCAGTAACGTCTCTGACATCACGACCAGCCCGTAACGTCTCCAACATCACGTCCAGCCAGTAACGTCTCTGACATCACGACCAGCCCGTAACGTCTCCAACATCACGTCCAGCCTGTAACGTCTCAACATCACGGCCAGCCCGTAACGTCTCCAACATCACGGCCAGCCTGCAACGTCTCCAACATCACGTCCAGCCAGTAACGTCTTCTGACATCACGACCAGCCTGTAACGTCTCCAACATCACGGCCAGCCCGTAACGTCTCCAACATCACGTCCAGCCAGTAACGTCTCTGATATCACGACCAGCCAGTAACGTTCTGACATCACGACCAGCCCGTAACGTCTCCAACATCACGACCAGCCCGTAACGTCTCCAACATCACGTCCAGCCAGTAACGTCACGACCAGCCAGTAACGTCTCTGACATCACGACCAGCCCGTAACGTCTCCAACATCACGGCCAGCCCGTAACGTCTCCAACATCACGTCCAGCCAGTAACGTCATCAACATCACGCTCCAACATCCAGCCAGTAACGTCTTAACATCACGTCCAGCCCGTAACGTCTCCAACATCACGTCCAGCCAGTAACGTCTCTGACATCACGACCAGCCCGTAACGTCTCCAACATCACGGCCAGCCCGTAACGTCTCCAACATCACGTCCAGCCAGTAACGTCTTAACATCACGTCCAGCCCGTAACGTCTCCAACATCACGTCCAGCCAGTAACGTCTTAACATCACGTCCAGCCCGTAAAAACACGCCAGGCCCTTAATATTTCCCTGACTACCAGCCCTTAATGTCTCTACTACCAAGTCCAGCCTTCACTACATCAAGAACTGCATGACGAACCACAAGCATGACACACAGGACGAACACACACACGTGCATGACAGTGCGGCGAATACCAAACAAACTGCATTCTTCTTCTGAGTGATTATTGACACACAACCCACGACGACCTTTCTAACCAGGACAAGAAATTAGAGAAAGGTGAATGGGAAAGAGAGAAAAATGAATAAAAAATGAGAGAAAATGAAGTTGAAGAGAAGGCAGAGAAATAAAAAAAATATATAGATAAATAAACAATGTTTTTTTTAATATACCGTGTCCTGCGTGCTGACTCAACATATTAAACACCTTAGAATATGGTTTATACAGTACATATTTAACGATTATATTCGCTATAAAATCAAATATAGTGTAAAGTGCCTATATGGTGTAAGGTGTTTATACTGTTACTAGGTAAGTGTTATGATATATTACTGTAATACTGTAAATAAATATTCCTCAATAAACAACAATAGCTTTATGTAAAATAATCATTAAATATAGATCACACTCGTGCAGTAAAATCTGAAACACAATTAATAACCAAGTGATTTAATTAATAACTCTGAATGGAAATAAATAACACGACATTGATTAAACATATACATGGGCGTGGGCGTGGACGTGGGCGTGGGCGTGGGCGTGGGCGTGGGCGCACTATGGTTGACGGGATGTAAACAAGACTCACAAGGGTTGAATATTTATTTTTACTGATCTTAATGTTATTGTTATTTAAATGTATTTTATCGCGTATATCTTTTATATATGATTATTTTTATCTTATTTTTTTTGTTTTATTATCTCTATCTTTGTTGTGGTTTAATTCTTTTTGTGTATATTTAATGTTTTCCTTATCACACACACACACGTATCAACACAAACACTTAGACATCACACACTTAAACCGAGAGACAGACAGACACATACACACACAACTCAACACAAACACTTAAACAGACGAGCGCGCGCGCACACAAACACACACACACACACACACACACACACACACACCATGATAAAATCGAACACACGTTTGTCTGGGATGAAATATATTGTGTAGAAGAGGATTACAGAACAGCGTACGGATAAAAATATTCCATTGGTGAATCCTTTTATATGTGTGTGAGAGTGAGGTGGTGATGGTGTGAGAGTGAGGTGGTGATGGTGTGAGAGTGAGGTGGTGGTGGTGTGAGAGTGAGGTGGTGGTGGTGTGAGAGTGAGGTGGTGGTGGTGTGAGAGTGAGGTGGTGGTGATGTGAGAGTGAGGTGGTGGTGAGAGTGAGGTGGTGGTGTGGTGTGAGGTGAGGTGGTGGTGGTGTGGTGGTGGTGTGAGAGTGAGGTGGTGGTGATGGTGTGAGAGTGAGGTGGTGATGGTGTGAGGTGGGAGGTGGTGGTGGTGGAGAGTGAGGTGGTGGTGGTGTGAGAGTGAGGTGGTGGTGATGTGCGAGTGAGGTGGGTGATGGTGTGAGAGTGAGGTGGTGGTGGTGTGAGTGAGTGGTGATGGTGTGAGAGTGAGGTGGTGGTGATGTGAGAGTGAGGTGGTGATGATGTGAGAGTGAGGTGGTGATGGTGTGAGTGAGGTGGTGATGGTGTGAGGTGAGGTGGTGATGTGTGGTGTGTGGAGTGAGGTGGTGGTGGTGGTGGTGGTGAGGTGGTGGTGATGTGGTGGTGGTGGTGGTGAGGTGGTGGTGGTGTGAGAGTGAGGTGGTGGTGGTGACGGCTTTTAAAGTGTTATTCAGGCTGGCCTTTGAAGACAGACTCTCTCTCTCTCTCTCTCTCTCTCTCTTCGTCCATTTTTCATTCTTTCGCTCTCGGCTTTTTTCTTTCTCTCCATTTTTATCTCTCTCTATCTTTTGTTTCTCTTCCTCTACTGAACTTTTACTTAATTTCCTCTATCCCTCTATTTTTTCTCTCACCCATTGTTCTCCTCTTCTCTCTCTTGTTGTGTCTTCTCCCAGAAAGTTATACCATAATGCCAGCTGGTATCAGAAATTCCTATATTTGCCCTGAAATATACTGTATAAAACAGACATGAACGAATCATAAGGAAAACTTTTCGTTATATTCCAGGAAAATGTTGCTATACAATCTAATCGAATTTCCCGTTAATATCAAGAAAAATAAGCATTCGAGCTTCAATAATAATAATATTAATGATAATAATAATAATAAACTCCCACTAAAACAGTAAAAACTAATCAACTGAGTTTCCAGCCAAAAATCAATTAGTGTACAATAAGTCATAAGAACTTCCAGACCCACCAAAAGAACAGAAAAATCATATCTAAGTTTCTGGCTAAAAATTAAGGGAAATAATTATCAGGTAAGGCGACTAAATTGTACTTCTTGCCGTAACCCTTCTCCTATATCCTCCTCACGACCCGGTAATAGGACAAGTATGTTTATCTCATTTTCTTTAATCACATCCCGCAACGGTCTGGCTACAGGACGATGAGGGGCGCTTAATATAAATTTTATACTTGGGAAAAGCGAGAAACGACTTTTATTGTACTGTATTTGTTGTTTTTATTATTATTATTACCCTGTATTATTATTATTATTATTATTATTATTATTATTATTATTATTATTATTATTATTATTATTATTATTATTATTACTGTATATTATTATTATTATTATTATTATTATTATTATTATTATTATTATTATTACTGTATTATTATTATTATTATTATTATTATTATCTATACTCATAACAATAAAATCAATAATATTCGACCTTCCATATCAGGTTAGGTTAAAGAAACTAAACTTGCATTCCCTAGAAAGACGAAGAGTGCGGGGAGATATGATAGAAGTATTTAAGTGGGTGAAAGGAATCAATAAAGGTGATATAGATAAAGTTCTTATAATATCCGAGCAGGATAGGACTCGTAGCAACGGATTTAAGTTGGATAAGTTTAGGTTTAGGAGGGAGATAGGAAGAAACTGGTTCACAAATAAGGTGGTGGACGAGTAGAACAAGCTTAGCAACTTTGTAGTAAGTGCTGGAACGCTGGAAAGCTTTAAAAGGAGGCTAGTTAGATTCATGGATGATAGAGAGTGGTAGTAACTCTTGGCAGGAGCTGCCATGCACAGAACCGGCCTATTGCAGACTCCTTATTTTCTTATGTTCTTATATCACGGCAGCTTTACTCCTCTGGTGTTCACAACCTCTAGTGGATGGGACCAAGTGCAAGGTGCTTTTATACAAGACTGACCGAGGTGTTATCTGAACAGAGAAGCAGCAGCCCAGAAGCCACGTTGCAGCCTGGTTGAGATGTCAACTGTACTTCTTTCTGCTTAGGTTTGCATTGCTTTGCCTCACATGGAACAAGATGTTCGGCCCCAAAGCGAACATCAGTCGCAGATATTTACTATGAGGCAAGAGTCACTGAATGCCGCATAGATCTGCGGCTAAACTAACTCAACAAAGGTGTGGCTATTGGGGGAGGCTGGAGGCCACGGATAAAAAAAAATAGTAGCAGTAATAACGATAATGATATTAATTATAATAAAAACAAAACAATAATAATAATAATAATAATAATAATAATAATAATAATAATAATAATAATAACAGCAATGATAATAATAATAAATAATAATAATAATAATAATAATAATAATAATAATAATTATAATAATAATAATAATAATAATAATAATAATAATAATAATAATAATAATTATAATAATAGTAATGCTAATAATAATAATAAATAATAATAATAATAATAATAATAATAATAATAATAATAATAATAATAATAATAATAGCAAAAATAACAAAAATAATAATAATAACAATAATATTAATACTAATAATACTAATACTAATACTACTACTAATAATAACTATAATAATAATAATAATACCGCCACCACTCCAGTGCAAGCCCCAGCGGTCACAGTGGGTGCCCATCCTCTCCAGCTGGTGCAGTCTGCCAAACTCCTGGGTGTAACTATAGACAACAAACTGGACTGGAAGGCCCATGTAAATAACACAGTCAAGGCAGCCTCGTACCAACTCTACATGCTACGACGACTTAGGTCACTTGGGACACCCACGCCAGAGCTGAGGACCATCTACAACGCCTTTATTCTCCCCAAACTAACGTATGCGTCACCAGCCTGGTCGTCTTCTCTCAACTCCATCCAACAACTTCGGCTAGAGAAGGTACAGAAAAGGGCCTGCAGAATCATGTTCAGCGCAGAATACTCCGGCTACACCAACGCTCTCTCCACCCTGGAAATGCCATCCCTCAGTGACCTCCACCACCAAGCACTGGAAAGGTTTGGCAGCCAACTAATGCACCACCCTCGTCATCACCACCTCCTGCCACCGGCAGCCCCCCACCCACCTTGCGCAGTCCGCCACTACAACAAAATTCAGCCCATAACAGCGGGCACTATAGAAGAATAGCACCATCCCATCTATTGTTAAAATAATAAACAACTCCTGATTTATGTACTGTACAGCCCTGTAAATGTATTCAACGCATATTATATCATTATGTCTAAATCAAATGTAAGTCTGTATATTTTCAGCCACCTGCTGTAATTCTATTTATAAACCGTTTATTATTATTATTATTATTACACACACACACGGGGGCGCAGTCCTAATAGAGACGCACCTCACACGTCTGGCGTCTGAGTGTATGAATGTGAGTCTCAGGTGGAAATATTTACTTCCAGTTTGTTTACAGCCGCTAGACCAGGTATCACCACAAACCTACACCCACGACCAGCCTCCCGACTCCTGCTGAGGGACTGGTTGACTACCCCGGGGAGTCCTGAGCGCCGAAGGATTCTCGAATTACTTTGTGGGTCTAAGAATAGAAAACAGATTATGAAAACTGGATTTGCATTATCTTGAGAGACGTAGAGTGAGGGGCAATAAGATGGAGGAAATATGTAAATGGAATGTGGGGGTTAAATAATTGTGATATGACCAAGGTATCTAAACTATCAAATGAGGAACGAACACACAGTGATGGTTTTTAAATTAAACAAACTTAGATCTAGGTGGGAATGACGTAAACATGGCCTGGGAGCTTGAGGTGTGAACGAGTGGATGATGACCTTCAACACGAACAGATTACTTTGGTATATTCCGTCGCTACACACACCTCCATACTGAGCTGAGGTTCACAAAGATTTTTATGTTAGAGTCTTTTCTCGGTAACTGGACAAGGGAGTTCATTTGGGGAGAATCTTTTTTATGATTCAGCAGTCATCTTGGATCATGTGAAGAATACCCCCGCCAGCTTATTTAACCTTTAGATTAAACACTCAAATGCAAATCTAACCTAACCTAACCCTCCCATGTTGTGTTAAGATATTTAATCAGTCAGTGGAAATAAGCTAGGGCTAATCTTCATGTGGTCCCGCCATATATATTTCATAGCTAAAATCAACCAAATAAATTAATTAGCACATCACCATTTGTTAGAAAATTTACCTGAGTTTATGAAAATAAAAAACAAAACTCTTTACGTTAAACGGATTAATACAGTATATTCTGTATCCTCACCACCAGGCACAAAACACCTCGACCGTGGGTAGACTTTGAAGAGATTTACTGAGTTACCCTGAACACTCACCACCTCGGCTGTCGTGGTGGTCTAGGTCCCGGGTGTTTATATAGACAGAGGTCGTTTACTCGCCATCACCGTCCGTGTTGAGATTCACAAACTTTAAGAATCTGAAGTTAGAGAGAAAGAGAAAAAGAGGGAATGATGGAAGGAAAGGTGAATTAAAGAAGGGAAGGAATGAAGGAAAGGAGGGAGAAAGGAAAAATATGATAGGAGCAATGAAGAAATGAATGCAGAAAGAAAGAATAGGAAGGAAGCATAAGAATAATAAATTAATGAAGAAAGGAAGAAGGAAGGATAGAAGGGATGGAAGTTAAACAGAAGGTGAAAAAATACCCCCTTCCTATTTCAGACAGACAGACAGACAGACAGACAGACAGAACCAAGTGAGCTATGGGAGGAATGCATTTGGTCATTTCATTCCCAGGTATTGAATCACCAGTAGTACCCCCCTCCCCCCCTACATCACACACACACACACACACACTCTAAACCATCGCGTCCATTTAGAGCTGAGAGGAATGGTAACCCCTTTTAGCCTTTGTATTTAAATCAGGGTTGTTGTCAAGGGCTGCTGCTGTTGCTTTTGAGTCCCAGAGCCATATACCTCTTAGGTCCATAGGCCAACTCTCTTCCTTAACTATTTCAATATACATTCCCCAAAACGTAGTCCCTATTAACGTCGTTCTTATTTATGTTTTTCCTATGTATATCGTTCCTATTTACGTCGTTCCCATATACGTCGTTCCTATTTACGTTGCACCTATGATATCGTTCCTATTATGTCTCTCGTTCACCCTCGACTATCACCCCCTCACTCACTATCACAAACGTCAATTAAAGAGACAGGTAATTCACACTCTCCTCCTCACCTGGTTTTGTCGTCTTCCCCCCCCCCCCTCTCTCTCTCTCTCTCTCTCTCTGTTGTCACTAATACCTCACGAGTTGCCGGGGAGAGGAGGAGAGGACAGAGGGGGAAGGGATGGGGGAGGAGGAGAAGAGAGAGAAGGAAATGAAGAGGTGGGGAAGGTGGGAAATAAACGGACGGAGGACGGAGAGAGGAAAGGTATGGAGTGGAGAAGGGGAAGAAAGAAGAGGAGGAGGAGGGACAGATGGGATAAGAAGGAGAGAAGGAGAAGGAAGGAGATAATAGGGGGACGAAGAAGTAATAGGAGAAGAAAGTAGAGAGAGAGAGAGAGAGAGAGAGAGCCGTACATTGGATTCTGCTCATTCTCCTCCTTCTTCTCTTCCACCGTCTTTTCTACTCACTTTCCTCCCTTTCTCCTCCTATTTCTTCTTTTATTTTCTTTATCTTCCTCCTTCTTCTTCCTCCTCTTCCCTCCTTCTCCTTCATCTTTATACCCCATTTCCCTCCCTCCCTCCCTCACCTTATCCAACCTCCCTGCTACCCTTACTCCTCCTTCGCCACCCTCCTCTGTGTCGCCTGGAGGGGGGGAAGGGGGGAGGGGAAGGGGGAAGGAGGGGAGGGGAGTCACTGTCATTCATCATCAGGAGCCAGGCACGTGTGTCTTCAGTATACTGTGTTATTTTTAGGTTCCGTCTTTGCCTCGTCTGTCTGTCTGTCTGTCTGTCTGTCTCTAGATGTATGTCTGTCTTCCATATTTCCTCCTTCATGTTTGTCAATTAATCATATTTTTTCCATGACTATCAATCTTTCTCAAGGCATTTCTCTACTTCTTATCAACGCACACACAACCATTCCCCCTCCCAGTAAGCTCCCCCTTTCTACTGTCTACGAGTATACTTCCCTTCTCCTTCCACCCTCCAAACCTCACCCACTAAACCCCTAAAAACCCCTAGAAGCCATCCCTTAAGCCCATAGAGCCGCTCCAGGACCAGGCCAGGGAGCCGAGTGATCACGCCCACTCTGTCTGCCGGGATCATAGGATCTGTCCCCCTCAGAAGTCAACGTATTTCTCGGTAGTGGTGATGGTGGTGGCGGTGGTGGTGGGGGAAATAATCACTGATTCTGCTGACGTCTGAATTATTTAGGGATTGGTTACTGGGTAGTGTGTGTGTGTGTGTGTGTGTGTGTGTGTGTGTGTTTGTGTGCTTGGAGTGTGTTTGTTTGTATATCTGTGGTATTGTTTTTTGTTGTGTGTGTTTAATGACCTGTTTTCTAAATTTATATGAACGCATATATAATAAATCATATACTTACATATGTTACACACACACAAAACCATAACATTCCCCACAGTTACCCAAACAACACACAGTGGATCCGCTCTCAATACTTCCTTTACGAGTTACAATACACTGAATTAATTGTTCCACATAAATATAAAGATGTATTTTGGGACATAAGTTGTCCTAGCACCACAGCAAGTTATTAATTCCTTCCAACCTGGCCTTAATGACGGCTGTGGGAAATTGGATTAAGTTTGTTAAGTATTTCAATGGTTATGTCACCACCTCGAGGGATTAAGACATGAACCATAATCTTTGTAAGAACTTAATGCGTTCACTGATTCTGTTCTCTTATGTACTGTGTGTGTGTGTGTGCAAGAGAGAAAATATCCTTACATTATAATTCTTATATATAATAACGTCAGTAATCTACCAGATGTTTTTTCTTCTCGTTTTTTTTTCCATAACGTGCAGCTTACTCTCCACCCCTCCCTTCCCTCCACTCCTCAGTAATAGGATCAGGACTCACATTAGTGTCGTGCTCGGCGCCGATAGACGACTAAATCCCGAGTTATTGACACAGGCCGCTGTGATCCTTTATGAAAAAACTATTCATTTATTTCTTTTTTATATCGTTAGAGTCGCTTATAATTTTCTTATCTTCCGCTGGGACTACCTGACTAATGGTCCAATATTTCTTTATTACGATATTAAATGATGTTACTTTAAATTTATGTTTCCTTCTTAGTATATATGTTAAAAAAACAAGGGTGAAAGTTTTTGTGTACGTTAAGTTATGATCCTGGAGGTACATGGAAACTTTAGTGGCTTTTAGTCCAGATTAAACCCGGGTTGAAGTTTGCTTGGTTGTGAGGCCCATCAGGGGTCCTGTGAGGGGGACAACAAAACACAAGACACGAAGAAAAGCAAAAGATGAAACAAAAATAAAAGTCTGGAGAATGAAGAAAAACTTAAATAACCCCAAGAAACTGACAAATAACTAAAGATAAAGATAAGTTACTGAAGCATCCAGAGCATAAGAGAGACAGACCGAGGTCATGGTGCCGCCAGAATACTGTGCGACTGTACGTGATTGACTGTGACTATAGTCCTTGTAGATAAGTACAGGGAGGGGGGGGGGTACACGTGCAGCTGACTAATATGTTGACTTTAATTACAATTTTAATAAAAATATATATTTGGCAGATTTGATGAGAATTTGTGAGAAAAATTCTGATGGAATATTATTTTTTTTCCAGAAAGAGAAAAAATAATGAGTTTTGAGTTTAAGCATTTGTATGAAGGAAAAACTATTTATACCATATGAGATATTTATACTCGCGGACGGACAGTTGGCTTCATTACTGTACAGCATTAAAATGAAACTTTTATTTCATAGAGGGAAGAAGCCTGGACAACTCGGGTAGAAACACTGTTACCCTTACCACCACCACCACCACCCCTACAACAACTACTACCTCCACTACCACCCCTACCACTACCACCACTACTCGTCCACCACGACTACCTCCACCACCACCACTACTAACGTACACCACCACCCCTACCACCACCCCTACCACCACCCCTACCACCACCACCTACCACCACCGTCACCACTACTACCACCACCACCACCACCCCTACAACAACTACTACCTCCACTACCACCCTACCACTACCACCACCACCCGTCCACCACCACCACCACCACCACCACCCATCCACCACCACCCCTACCATCATCTCTACCTGTCCATCAACTCTCACCACCAATACCATCCCGACTACTACCCCCCCCTCCAACAACCCCTCCCCATTACCAAGACCCTCAACTCTGCTTCATTCAGGGTCGCTTAATGATCTTCCCGAGTCCGTGGAACATGAAGCCCTGGAGCGCCTTAAACCTCCCGGGAGAAGCGAGGAATTAATGAGAATCAGTGAGGACGAGTGAGGCATTTATGTAAACAGCGCTAAGAGAGGAGGCCCTTTGATGTGATGGTCTGCTACCCGGGTGTGATGATGATGAGGGAAGGAGGTGGGGAGAAGATGGAGAAGGAGGTGGTGGAGGATAAGGAGGTGGATGAGAAAGAGGTGGAGGAGAAGAACAGGAGAGGCAAGGGGAGTAGGAGAAGGAGCAGGAAAGAGGATGGAAGGAGGAGAAGGAGGAGCAGGAGAAAGAATAGGAGGTACGTGAGAGAGATAATCCAAGACACGAAAAGAGAGTAGTAGCATCCAAGAATAAAGAAGAGATACAGAGAGGAGAAACCTTTAAATCAAGAGGACAGGTTGTTAAGGGTCTCGTCAACATGCCTCGCGAGACATCATAAGCCAGCAGCCAGGTTGATAATATTCTTCTTCACATGTACCGCGGCGCCATCTGTAAGTCGTGGTGCTGGTGGTGGCGGTGGTGGTGGTAGTGGTGGTGGTGGAGGTGGTGGCGGTGGTGGTGGCGGTGGAGGCGGTGTTGGGGGGGGGAGATGAGCTCCACCACCTGTATCTTGTGTTGTGGTGTTACAGAGGCCGGGCAGCAGATGGTTCCTCTCCTGTCTTTAAGATAAACCGCAGCTTCCTCCTCCCCCCCTTCTCTCTCTTTGTTTGTCTATTTCTCACCTCTTTATATATTGTCTGTTTTTTTCTTTCTCTCACCGTCTATTTCTTTCTCTCAGTCTCTTTTTCCCCTCATTTACTATATCTCATATTTCTTTATCGCTCTCACTTATTTTTCATCGCCCTTTCTCTATCTTTCTCAATCTGTCTCTCTTTTCCCCCAAGTTAAGCGTCCTAAGGCTAAATGAGGGGGGGGGGTAAGGTTAGGTTAGGGTAAGTGAAATAAGCTGGGTTGCCTAACCGTCATGTGGTCCAAAACATCTGTACTATTATTTTCTACAACAGCACTAGATAAAAAAAAATTCCAACTAATTGTGACACAAGTAAGTACCATCACGATAAAGGTACCATCACGATCTCTACTGATTGTAGTTCACGATACCAACGTGATAAGATACCAACACGACTTCTACGGACTCAGGTTCTCGATACCAGCGGCGATAAGGATACCAGGACGGTTTCTACTGATTCAATTTCTCGATACCAGCATGATGAAGACGCCGGCACGACTCCCATTGACTCGAGTGGTCGATACGCGCAACGATAAAGGAGGCGCCAGGACGATTTCTAGAGAGTGCAGTACTTCGGTGGCAGGAGGAAACAGGTCCGAAGGGGAGATGGTTAACGATAACAGGCTTGGACGGTAGTTACAAGAGGCCAGGCAGGTGCTGTGGTCGCTTGAGAGAGAGAGAGAGAGAGAGAGAGAGAGAGAGAGAGAGAGAGAGAGAGAGAGATAATGATCGGTACCATCAAAGCAAGCTAAAGGAAACCAGGGAAGCTGAAGTTACCGCTGGCGTGTTTCAAGTCGCTGCCAGTTGCTCCCGTTACCGGAATCGCATAGGGTTTCGAAAACGTGCTTAGTGCTGCCAAAACACTTTTATTTATTTATACCACATTTTTATCTTTAATTCATTTCACATTTTTCTAACTGTTCTCGTGGTGTCTACGACCTCCACTTCCTGTCTCGTGGTATTTCTTTATCATCCCTCTATGTACTTCGTCACCTCATCTTTATCCATTTATTTAACTATAAAAAACTCGGAACTAAAACCTGAAAATAATGTTTTCTCTTCTTCCTTATTCTTGTTTTCCTTATTATGTTAACAGTAAGTATACAAGAACAACTATCTTGTCATTTACACAACGCAACACTCAGGTTGGCTTATACAAACTGCCATACAAACAATAAAGGAAATAATAATAATACAGGATAGATAGATCTGTAATCAATGCACAAATAAATTAAAATCATTTGACATATGAACTGATCAAATCAAACCATTGTTTTTACAGCGATACATATTATAAATTTACTTTATTACGCCGATGGGAAAAAGCGAGCCATTCCTATTTTAATTGCTGACACTTTTTTTTTGCCAAATTAGCGGACCGGAAACTTTACATTTAAAACTTTTCTATCAAAAGAATATTAAAATTAATTGGTGTGAGAGAATGGTGATACTGCGCAGTAAAACTGGTCACAGGCTGATATGTTTATACCGCGACTAGTGAGTCAGCAGCATCTTGCTTCTATACACAATATGATAACTAACACGATTATAGCCTGTACTATTTACAGTACTACACTAATATTATGTTTATTTATTCATTATCATTATGAACTATCGATTACCATTATTACAGTTCACAAGTTTACGATAATCTGACGTATTATCCACATGTGCAGCAGCTATACTAAAAATTCTTCCACTTATTACACCAGCAGTTAACAGTGATATTAAAACACTGAGTAATAGGCTAAAAAATAAACCACTAATGTTATATATGTGTCCACTCCAACATTTTGTTCCAATTGAAAATATTTTATTTACTTAAACGTTGAACAGCACGATTTGATAGATGACACGCTATTTGGATTGAACCTCCGAATTCTGCACCAGATAATTAAATGCTAATATTGACATTGGTCTTGGTAGGAGGGAGGAGAGGGGGCACGGGTGCACTATTTCCTGGCCCCATAAAGTCGGGACTTCCACCATCCTTTTTTATATACTGGAGTTTGACCACACTAGCAAAAAATACTCACAAATTAACTTATTTTTACTTGTATTATATCAGATTGTGGAGGTAAAATATTCTTTGTGTATTACTATATTCTGCAGAATCACGCAGAGAATTTGTGAACATTTTGAACAAGGCCACAACGTTCGGGTGGGTCTCCACCGGTAGTCCTCACTTGAGTATGTACACAGCGAGGTCTGCTTCTTCACATATACACCGTTCTCTCGTCTGTAGGTCCCGTTATGTAAGGTTTTTCTTTCTCCCTGGCGATAAACTCAGCATATATACTTTCTATTAAGTTTACGCCTCCTCAGTTCTCGCGTTTCAATCTGAACGTATAACTAGGAAAAGTGCCGACGATGTTATGCATTTAAAATAGAATGTTAAAATTAAACGCCTATATAACACTTCGTCACATTCCCAGCTGTTGTACACAAAACATCAATTATACCAACAATATCACCAGTAACAGTTTGTCCAATAGAAACTGGTTGAAGTACCTAAAACAAACTTACAACAATTGTTTACGATTTGCTTTGGCTGTATATGAGTATTGTAATTTTAATACATCAGACACAAAAAAAGAATGACAGCGGCCTTTGACAAACATATCCCCAAGAATTTTAATCCTGTGGCCCCTGACGAAACCAAAAGATAAAACGTCACGACCCGAAATGTTCCAGGGTAAGACATGTGAAACCTTGGTAGCTCTCGGTAGTCCCTTCGTTCTCTTCTCTCCACACTATTGTTTATTATGGCCGACTACTCCATTATCGACTTTTCTTGACAGTTTTATCATCCACCTTACCTCCTTATGTTCCATTCTCCGCGCTCTTCTCCTCTCCTCTACTTTATGACGTCATTTACATACAGCGCCAACTTTTGTGGATTTGTGATGTAGGAGTTTCATCAATTCACTGAAAGCTGATCCAATGATTTTCAAGATCATTTCACGTTTTCTAGTGTTTATGTGAATATTTCCCGTATTATGAATATTTCTACCATCTTCACCTGAATATATATTTCCATTGTTTAGGTCATTATTTATCATCTCTTTATGTGAATGTTTCTCCCGGATATGTAAATACTTCTTCTGTTTTATTGTGAATAATTCCATCTGAGAAATTTATGAAATAATTTAATATCGTTATCACATCTCGTGAAAGGCGAACCAATATTATCCAATAACAATGTTCTTATTACTGTATGTATGTTTCCGTAATTTGTAAAACGCAAATATTTTTCCGGGACAATTTTTTATTTTCATGTACGAGTATATGGGTGAACTTACCCTAACGAAGTCAACGCATTAGTATTTTTCCTCTTCAAATAGGCCTAATTACTTTTGTGCTAAGTTACGGTTTTGTTTTTTACTATTTGTGTAAATCTACCTCGGTGTTATATCCTCCTGGGGTTCGTTCTCTCATGTTTCCTGTAACCTGGTCCATTATCATCAACGTTTTTTGTGCATGTTTTATCGCCTCTGCCTCTACCACCCCCAACCCCTGCCCGCCTCCCTGGGTCTGGCAAATCCCTGGATATCCCGGCCGGCGACACCACACCACGCACACCCCGGCTAATGCCTCCTCCTGGATTACGTCTCCTCTTTCCCTCTTTTCTTCACTTTTTTCTTTTTTCTTTTTCCCACTTTCAAATCCCCTCCTTTTGTTTCTATATTATTATTATTATTACCAATTATTTCTCCAAATCTAACAATAAAAAAAAAATCACCATCATCATCACTCCCATCAGTGGTGCGCGCTTAAAAAAAAGCGCTACAGTATAGTAAGTAAAAGAGGGCCGGGCGTTCTGCATTCGTATACCTTCTGTTAACATGGTGGAGGGTGAGGAGAAACGCCAGGCGCTGTTGATTGTTCGCACTGACGCTGTCTTTATGAAATAAGATTCTTTTTCTCCTCCCCTCCCACCCCACCAACACAGGGTATATATCATCTGTAATACCCCTCGCTCTCCTGCCACCATCACAGTGTCACTCCCTCCCTGACGTCGGGCGTGTGGCGTGTTCAGTTGCGATAACCGAATTAGAACCCCAAATCACAGACCCCAACCCCCCCCAGCATATATACTTTAATAACACACGGATAGTCATTAGCCTAGTTAATATAGATCATAAAGGTCTGGGTACATTAGTGTGCATTTAAATATTTACTTACTGTCTGATCTTCCACTTACGGGTTTGCACAGTCATGCATGGATAATTCGACGTGGACGTATCCGATGTCTGATTTCGTTTGTTACAGCCGCGTTCAGAGGAGGGTCAGATCTCCCACACCTTCCCACGGTTATTGTGTTTTCGTGTTAACGTCAAATAAACTTAACGCTGGAACTATATGGACGATGTGCATGAAGGAGGAATTGGTTTTATTAATCAGTTTTATATGACCTGTGATAACAAATGTCTTTATTCCCAGGGAGATTCTGGAGACGGTGGGAAATATCGACCAACTCACACACGGTGCACCGTCGACCATGGAGGTGTGTTGTGAGGGAAAATATTTCCTTTTGGTTTAGAGGTCCTGACCCTGAGGCAAAAAAAATAAATGGTAGACTTGTTGGACTTTCATAAATAAGAAACTGATAATTCTAAATTTACCACAATTTTTGTTCTTTCCTTTTCTATTTTGCAAGTGAATATTTTATTTAAACTGCAAACTCGCATTTTCATATACGTATCGTATAAACTTATTACAGTATTGTACTTTATAAATTACCGTTAATATGCATTTTGCACAAAATACCGCTATAGTATAATCAATGAGTACAGTAATGTAGCTCAGCACTGAATTAAAGTTCCTTTTTTCTACTCGTAGTTATTTCGGGTGCTAAAAATTTGAATTTAAATTTTCCAAAGATTTATCCCTATTTCGCAAATTTACTTGTGTTTGTTTCCAGCCCTGATGTTAAAACGTCAACTGTACAGCTGACTTTGTCATATGTTTAATTACTATCTACAACTTCACTAAATACGTTTCTCCCTTCTCCTTCTTTCAGAAATTGAATGCATTATTTTTAATGTTTCCGACAGGGTGACGGGAGTGGCAGGTGCATTATTTCCTAGAGTGGAGATTAACTCGCCTCTCCTCACCTGTTTCACTCAGCCAAGTGAATTTTTTTGTATCATCGGAAGTCTCGTCTTAAGAGGGATTCGAAGACTAGTAATGTGTTGAAAAGGCGGATTATTTTTTTTAATATTTTATTCGGTGTGTGATGTGGTTAGGCTTAATTAGTTTTCTTGGTAGTTTTTGAAGAATTTATGACATTATTTCAGTCACCAGAATATTGGCTTCTTGTATACAGGCGATACTCAACACCTTGCGCTTTGTGTGTGAAAGAAGTTTTCCTGGTATATAAATGTTCACGACAGTGTAAGACAGTTACTTCATCTTCCTAACAGGTATACTTTAAAAAATCGTTATCTGAGGCTTCCTTGAAATTAAATGATACATTTCTCGAAAATCTTCTCTATTACTATGGTGAGATCCCATCTTTTTTAATACCGGGGTGTTCCACCTATCATGACACCATAGAAATAGGATTATGTATTGTTAGAATGGTTGAAAATGCATCAAATTGCAACAAAATGTGTATTGTGTTTAGAAATTCAAAATACTTTTGTTCAAAATGGTACTCTTAAGGTGGCGCTCTCCAGAACAACAGCAGAACCATCATCTTTGTTCTTCTTAAACCTATAATGACTCACGGCGATTAAATGATTTGGTTTCGATGCGTTAGTAATATATCTACATTAATTTTTGTTTTATAATAAAGAATCCCCAAATTTGCTCTAAAACTTGAGTTTTACTCCGTCATTATCCAAACACTGCTTGGGAACCAGCATAATGGCGTGAATATAACGCTGTAAGTCGTCTTCATGTTGGTTAAGTAAAATACTCGCATTACGGAGATAGTTAACTTATGAGCCAAACTAAACACCACGAACAAAGTATTCCATCAGGGCAGACATGACAGTGGCAGGCGACCTTAATCCTCAGGAGGTGCCCAAGTGTAAAATAAAAAACTACCTCTATTTTTTTATGACTAGGCTGTACTGTTGGTGGCTGGATCTGGGCACTAAGTCCATTTCAGGTTGACAGAATATTACCGTGGAATATAATAATAAAAATCAATACATACAAACATACAAACACAAATATGCACAGTGAATGAGACGACTTATATTAGGGGCTGGCCTTAGCGTGTAAAGAAAAACTAGCGAGAACAGCCTATCACCCACTGGGACGGAAGGACAGCCTATCACCCACAGCCTATAACTGGGACGGGAGGACAGCCTATCATCCCCAGCCTTTAACTGGGATGGATGACTCGCCGTACAAATCATTGGAGCTGAAACCATATACAGTAGTTCTCTTTATGTACAATACTACACTACTGCTGTCATGTAATTGACTTTGAGAAGCATTTGCCCTTCAACAGCTTAGCGCACATTAGTGAGCCCATTTTTTCATGAAATTCAACGGAATTATCCAATAAGGTTAAAAATAATAAATGGATAAATATAATCCAAATCAGATAATTAGTTACCTTAATCACAAGGAGTCAAGTGGCAGGTACTTTATAAATTTCATGTTTTTAATATATATATTTTTTTCATGGACCAAAATAATAACTGGACAACTTTGTGCCAGGCAAGGTTTCGGACGCCTGAGAAATGATATAATTTTTGACTGTAACGAAGGTAGAGACAACGGACCATGACAATGTTTGACCAGCTGTGCAGTGTTCTATAATGGTGTCATAAACTGGTGGCTCTGTGTTCACATTACGGAGTTTTACTGTTACTACGCTGTTCCATGCAGTCACATTCTTGCCCTGGGTAGTTTGTGGAGTGGTAGTCTGGTAAAACACAGCTGGTGCACTAACACATACTAACGTGGCATAACACAGCTGGTGCACTAACACATACTAACCAGGCATAACACAGCTGGTGCACTAACACATCCTAACATAACACGGCTGGTGCACCAATATGCCTCTACACATACGAAATTCTCACCCATGGAAATTCAGAATTATCAGAATCTATCCAAGTTGTTGTTGTTGTTATTGTTCTTCAGTGTCTTAGCGAGAAATTCAAAGCAGCAGAACGACGTATAGTGTTACCATAAATACCAGGTGTGAACTTAAGCTGTATGACTGACGATTCATATAATATCAAACAACTTTCTCTCTCCCTCCAATCAGTCCCAGAATGGTCTTATGAAGGTAAAGAAACGATGTAACTTGTCGCTTACCACTGATTAAATGGTCCAAATAAATAAATTCTTGCCGCACACCTGTCACTCCAAGGCAAGTTGATCGTTTGTCAAATGCTGGGATGTGTCCTATTTCTTCACCTAATTGTTCATACCTAACCTAACTGTGTTCTATGTATAGTTTGGTTTCTCGTTTAGGTAACTGAAAATCACCAGAGAAAGTTCACTGCAATGGTAAGATGACTATGCTAGAACAATACCACGAACAAGATCGTTAACCAATTAATGTTTTCGTCGTTATTACAAACAACGCAAGCATAATAAAACATAACAAGTGAACGATATATTTTTAAGAGTTAAAGTTTGGTTCAGCTCATTCGTCTGAAAAATTTAATAGTTAGAGATCTTATTTTTGTTATTCTCTAACATTGACCATTTTCCGGATTGTATTTCTTAGCAGTTTACTCATATTAACCAGAAACATTATATTACATTTGATATATTTCATACTAAATTCTACTAAAAAAATATTGCGACATTTACAATTGTCTTAGATACTACACTTGCAAGATTAATATTTTTTCTGGTTTTAAAATTCTAGCTAACCAATGACGGTCGTGGACAGTTGACGCTGACGGAGGGCAGACGAGTCCTGTAGGAGACCTCTACTCAATACTCAGAACTATTAGTGCTGTCTAGTCATGGTATGTGGTAGTGTTGTTTGTAGCTCTTCAGTTATGATATACAATGGTGAATCAAATAGAATACTGGTGGTTATTAGGGTCCAAATGATACGAACAAAGATGATGGCAGGATAACTCATTAGCGGTACGTGATATAATTTGTATTTTCATGAAGACAATGGCTCAGTCACCGGCAACGCAATTAGGAATTCCAATATAAAGCATAATAAGGTAAGAATTGATTATAAACGTATAATCTACCGTGGGTAAGCCAGTTTAGGGTAATCACAATGGCCTACTTTTATCATTTTTGCAATCGTTCCTTTGTATTGCTGGTTACGGAGGCAGTCTTTATTAAAATTAATATCGTCAATGTTGGTTTGGGGAAGAGACATGCTGTGAATGACCGTCATCAGTCCTGCATATGACCATTCGAGAAGAGGAAAATAGTGTCATGGATTTCATCAGTCCGAATTTCCGTGGGCAGACCGTATGATTGTGTTTAACAAGGCGTTTAAATTATCAGTTACCTCAGTCTCTCCTTTCCTCCCTAGCCAAGTTTTTCAGCAGAGTCCTCAGTGATAAAAAACCTTAACTACAGTTACTAGTTTTTAAAAGTCCGTGTACACAGGTTAAATTATTGCATAGTTGTTGAAGCATTAGTATCCCCAAGACTTTATTTTAGTGTATGTTGAAAAGTTAATATTGAAACTGAAACTTTTTTGGTGGATAGTTTGTATAACGAGATGATTGAGTTGCCATTTTGTTTGGTGTACAGCTATTTGTATGTTTCTTTTTAGACAACTTTAACTTATGTAACTATCATCGTTGTTGGTATCTTGAATATTTGTTTTTAAAAGAAAGAAAGAAATGTTCTATGCATTTCATTTTTGAGCACTACCAAGGTATGTTTTGGTGACTTTTTTCTCATGAAACCTAAGCAATGGTTGTTTTTGTGACTCAAATATTCTATTGTATAAAAAATTAGTAGCAGCCCTCGGCCGAACAGCAACAGGCTGTGAAAAACAAAATCCATTTAGTGTAAACACTCTTTTTCTGTCTTGAAATTAGCACCAGCCCCCAAATGTAAATATTTGACAATATAAAGTGTCGTAGTTGTTGTTTACATTTAGCTCTATTATGTTATTGAATATAGGAAGGGTCTCCGGCAACTAAGGCTACAGCGTGCGTCCCCTAATTTGGCATGTACTTAACACTGCCAGGAGAACGTTAGCAGTTTTTTTTCCTTCAACAGACCGCTTTTAAAACTGAATTATTTAAAAATAATTACATTAAATTCGCTATTGCATCAGGTGGGGCACCTTCTAAATAATTTTTTTCGCTTAATCGGCGAGATTTATGGGTGCTATAAAAAGTTATATAGTAACAAAAAATAGTGGTTTAGGATTAGGTTACCCTCCACTTACGGGAGTCGTCATAAATTTAGGGACAGTATCCCTCAACCTTAGTCCTTATTCTGAAGAGGAGGGGAACCGCCACCTGTCTCATAATAAACAGTGATAAGTGATAAAACGTCCTTTGTCCAGACACAAATGATAATAAATGGCTTGAGAGTACCAGCGTGTCGGCATTGATTCTTGTAAAGCCTTGCTGGAGTATAGGTGATGTTCTCTCGTCGGGGTGTCTCTGTGACTTATTTTGGACTAAGTTATCGAGAACGAGCACACGGACTGTCATCATGTTTGAGCAGTGGGATCATGTTACCATAGCCTAGTTTCTTTGTGTGTGTGTGTGTGCAGTTACATTTCTCCCATGACTTGGTTCTCATTGCGTGAATAATTTTCGTGTGGCACGAGACGTTCAGAGACATTTCCATCGCTGTAGAGTATCGACTCAATCAATGTTTTTATTATACTTTGTTATTATGTTGGGGTGTTTGTGTTCCACGAAATATTTTTGTATCTGATACTTCGTACTGTACATTTCTTATTATCTAGTACGTGGTTTAGTTTGTGTTCTTGTGAATGATATTCTTTGACATGATTAGTTTACTGGAAAAAAGTTTGCGCAGTGTTATATTGCACATCTGGGATAGTTTAAAGTGTCATTATTTCCACATTTTTATTAATGGGATTTTAATCGCTGACTAGTGTCGCCAAAATTAACTCTGTAACAAAAGAAGCAAAGCTGAGCGTGAAAAAAACGAGATATTAGTTTGGCCTCAAAGCTGCCACCGGAACGGGAAGCCCGGGGTTGTGGGTAATTTTCTCGGTTGTTGAGAATTGATATTTTGTGGATCGGACTTTAAACATATGGCTCGAACTTGGCCCGTCCACGCGATCACCGGGAGAGGCTTGTCCTGGTCACCTCATCCATCTGGTGGAGAATATCTTGGTGACGATTTCAGATTAAAACTATACATGATTTTGCCATATGAGTTCACGAAATATAAATATAAAAATACGTAGAGACTAATGAACAGAGTAAACAATTAAAATAAAAATAAAGATTGCGGCCAACATTGATTTAATTAGATGTCATTTAAACTCTAGAATATAATTATTTGGTTATAACAATCTAATGATGATAGTGACGCCTTCATTAATTCTCTATTCATTGTCGTTATGCTGTTGTTTCCCTTATCTTCCAGGTCCCACCTCCTTAATGTTCTCTGTTCCCCCAGTCGTCACTCCCCTTCTACCGCCCCTCCTCACCCCGCTAAACAATATAGGGGAGAGTGAGGGGGAAAGTGAGAGTAAGGGGGTGAGCGTGTGTGGAGGTGAGGGGATGGGGGTACTGAGTGCATCAGACAAATCTCTCGTACGTTTGTTCCCCAGACATCACAAACTCCCTCCAGACTAACCCCTTGGTTGTCGAACATAGGAATTGCAATTTTACGACACCGCGATAGAATTTTTAGTTATTTATATTTGGAGCTGCAATTTCCTTTGTATTCAGCAATTATCGGGAGAATATTTAGGGTAGACCTTGTATATAACACAAATGTGGGTTATATGCCGTAAAGGAGAGAGACTCAGATTGGTTGGTCAGTTTCTGCGCGTGCTGGCTGCTAACTAGTGCCACCAGTCACCCCCCACCTATCACCTCCCCCGCTAGGAAAGGCTCTCCCTAACACTATCGCATATTATTTATCGTCATTATATCATGTGTTGTGACCTCAGAGCACGGCACCATCCTCAAACTGTAATGATCCTTCAACTTTATCGCGCCTAACCGGAGCTGGCTCCTGAATTAAGATTTTATGAGTTCCCGCACTAACATCTCGCCACTGCGCATGTGTTGTCTGAAAGGGCGGGAAAAGAACACGTGTTTATAACTGTTGCCGCGTATGTTTGTAGACATTGAGCGAAATTGAAGAAAAAAACGAGCAGGGTCTTCGCTAAAAGCATCATACACAGGAGAATAATTAAGTTTCTTTGTTCTCGTCACATTTGTGTATGCAGGTCGGAGTTCTATGAAGGTTAAAAATGGGTAACAGAAATGGCCCCACCCAAAATGAGTCAGCGCGGCAAGGCATTGATCGCTATAAACACCCCCACGCTCTACCCCCATTTGCTCCTCCCTCCTCCACACTACCCTTCCCACATCCGCCAACCCTCCCTAGTACCTAGTTCCCCCCATTCACCCCCCTCACGCCCCCTCCAGCCACTGGTAGCTCGTGTCCCCTCGCTGACTCCCCTTATTTCACGCAATTTGAGGCAGGGACCTACCTCCTCTCACTCTCGCCGCGCGGTCAGATCGGGTAGATACCGTCCCCTCTCTCTCTCGCTCGCTCTCTCTCTTTCTCTCTCACACATATACAAAGTTTGTGTTGCGCATCCAGTGAGTGTTTTGTCCTGATGGGAACGTGTGATTTTGGATTACTCTGTGGTGATTTGTCGTTCGCTCGTCTAGTGTACTCAAGAGCCGAGATAAGATAAACTAAAACTTGGTGAATCTGATAAAAGTGTCCGCGAGTTGTGTGAAGTGAATTTAAGAAACGTCTGCCATTTGTTTATAGTTTTGTTTTTTAGAAAACCAGTGAGTTTGTGCTGAAGGTGTGCGAGTCTTTAAGTAAGAATAGTTAGTTAAAGAACAGTGTGGCTCTAAATATCTAGTGAAAACAATAATATGAACTGAGTGTGGAAAAAGTTGCCAAACACGTGCAGGACAGTAGTGTACACGGTCATGTTTGTGATAGTGTGTGAGATAATTATATAAAGAGAGGAAGATATGATAGTGTATAGCTGTTAAGTATGTGATATTTATACAAAGAGAAAGATGTGATCGATTATTATTGGCTGTGTGCAGTCTGGCAAACAAGGCTGGAAATTGATCCTAGTGTAAAGAAATACTGGTGTTACATCGCTCCCAGAAATAAGTTTGAGTTTTAGAAAGTGTGAGATATTATAAAAGACATAAACGTCTCTAGCTCTGAAATCATACAAAGAAAACGAAATATTAACACTGATTAAAAAAAGTATCAATTCACTCCCCAAAAACAAAAGTGAAAGTTTGTTTGTTAAAAGAATTCGAACCACATATAAATTAGTGAGTTTAAAGAGACTTAATATTTCTTAAGGTAGTGAAAATAAACATGTAAACACAAAACAAAGACTCGTTATTACACACAAGGACGCAAGACCACGCGTTCACATTTAAAAGAACGTGATTTATACGCAATGCAAATAAGAAAGAATAAGCGTTTGTACAGGGATATTGTAAATCTTAATCACAAAATAAAACAAAAAGGTTACTATTTCGCGCCCAGGAGTGATGAGTTACAGTAGTTTGAAACACGAACTAGACTTGTGAAAAGAAATATAATAATAGTAATAATGATAATAAATGTCACATGAAGATTAGCCCCCCAGCTTATTTCACCTGCCGATTAATCACCTAAACACCTCTTGGGGAAGGTGGACTGAGATTTTTTTTATCAACATTGAATTTTTTTTGTTATACTTGTATTTTATTTGATATTATTTTTTTATGCAGGATTAATTTTTTTTTTATAATTGAGTGATAAGGGAGATTGAACACTTGTGTCCTTTTGCCTCCGAAGAACGAAAGGTATTAGGGCCGGATAGCTGTGTGCTGTGGCCGGATAGTTGCGTGTTGTGGCCGGATAGTCTTTTGTGTTGTGATCGGATAAATAATGTTTGCGTTGTGGCCGGATAGTCTTGTGTGTTGTGGCCTGGTAGTTTGATATTGTGGCCGGATAGTTGTGTGTTGTGGCCTGATAGTCTTGTGTTGTGTTATGATCAGGTAATCGAATTGTGTTTCTGGCTTACCCGTGGCCGGATATATGAAGATACAGAGAATAACCGATCGAGAGTGACGCGGCTGATTTATCGTGGAAGTTAATGGTCATGTTGCCGGATATCTGAACGTGCAGGCAGCGGTAAATACACCAATGTTGCCGGATGACCGAATGTGCAGTAGACTGTGTAATTAAGACCGCTGTTGCCGGATAACTGATGATGTAAAGTCTAGTTATTGTAGCATTATGTTACCGGATATTGTGGCAAGAGAATGAGGTAGAGTAGGCCGGATAACTATAGGTTCATTGAGCAGGTGATTGGGGAAACCGAGGCTGAATAAGCAATGGTTGTTACCTCCGGATATTTGAAGGGTTAGCAGCCGGATGATGTAAGGAGCAGATACCAGGTGATGGAGTGTCCTGTGGCCGGATATTGATTGCAGAAATCAGTTAATGGAGAGTTACGGCCGGACAACGAGGGTCGGATACTAGTGATAAGGGTGGCCGGATGCTAGGACTGAGGAAACCAGATAATTACGGATAGTAGCTATGGCTTGATATTAACACTATAGACACTTGTTAATTATGGTTGATGTGGCCGGATATCTATTATATCCGGTAGATGGAGGTTTCACTGGGTCAGATACCGGAATAAATTAGCCGGATACTGATATATTTATAGATAGAGCCCGGATAACGGAATAGGATAGGTGGATACTGGGAGAGCCCGGATAACGGAATAGGATAGCCGGATACTGGGATACGATAGCCGGATGATATTGCCAATCCCAAACGAGATGGAGGAAACAGTGAGGGAGTCTCTCAAAGGGGGTGGAGGAAGATGGAATGACCGTGGAAGAGGATTAGGTGGAAGGGGAGATGGACAGAATGTGCAAAAGAAATGGGAGGAGAAGATGGGTGAGAGGAGGAGGTGATGATGGAGAGGGAGAAGATGCGAATGAAGATATAGATAGATGGAAGAGAGGCAAGGACGATGGAAAAGGAAGGAGGGGGTGAAGAGAGAGGAGAAGAAGAAGATGCGAATGGAGATAGATGGATGAATGAATAAGAGGTAGAGAGGATGGGAAAGAAGAGAGGAGATGAAAACAGATGGAAGAGGAGACTAGTGAATAGAATGGAAAAGAAGAGGGAAGATGAGAATTGACTTGAGAGATAGGAGAGACAAGGATGTAAAGAGAGAGAGAGAGAGATAATAAGAGAAGAAAGGAAAGAAGATGAAACAGGGGAAAGAGAAATCGGATGACGAGTAAAGGTGGTGAGAAAGCAAAAGAAAACCACGGTGTGAAAGGATAATTAGAAGAGAGATGGAGAGAAAGGTGGTGGAAGGCGGGAAGAGAGAGAGAGAGAGAGGAAGGCGGGAAGAGAGAGAGAGAGAGAGAGAGAGAGAGAGACGAAATTAACTAAAGGAATATATACGAAATACGAGAACACGGAAAAGGGAGTGAATGAGGGAGGTGGGGGAAATGTGATATAAACGTGGAGGAAGGAAGGAAGACGTAGGAAAATCTGGCGAAAGATTGAACCATAAGCGGAAGTGGGGTGAGGAAACACGATAACAAGGTGTAAAATAACAGTGATGAGAGGGAAGGGACGGAGAGGAAGGTGAGAGGAAGGGTGGAGGAAGAGGAGAGAAGAAGTTTTTGACTCTGAGAAATAGCATACTATATATTTTATTATTATTATCCACACACACACACACACACACACACACACACAACACCACACACACACACACACACACACACACACACACACACACACACACAACTGTTTTAGTGTTTTAATAAATAAACCACATTATTTTATTTCTGTACTCAGGCAATTATTGAAAATTTTATTATTGTTATTTTTCTTAGTTGTACGGAGCTTATAAAAGACTCATTAACCATAGGGATATAATTGACTATTTATTGTCTATTGTCTATTGACATAACTGATGATGATGTTTGGTTAGGTTAAGTTAAATTAGGCTAAGTTAGATTAAATTAAGTTGGGTCAGGTTAAGTCACGTTAGGTCAGTTTAGGTTCGGTTAGGATACAGTAGGTTAATTTAAGTTAAGAAAAGTTAGGTTAGGTTAAGTTATGTTAGATTAGGTCAGTTTAGGTTAGGTTAAATTAAGTTTGGTTAATTTAGTTTAGGTTAGCTAAATCCATCATTCTCAATGGGTTAAACCGTAGGATTAACACACGACATTAAAGTTGTGCAAACACATATGTAAACATCAAACACACATATGTAAACACTAACCCCATATATATAAACAGTAAACACATACATAAGCAGTAAACAAGCACATAAACACATATGGTCGATCCTCCTCTTTCAAATGTTTTAACCAATACTGCCAGAGTTTTGTATCTCTGGGGACCACTACTTTTAAAACCGTTCATCCATCCTATAGTCCCTGTCTTCTCTGCCCTCCCTACCTTCACTTTAATTCATCCGTCTTTAATAATATAGATAGTTTTTGTACCACAAGCGTAGATAATTATATAGTAGATACTTATATAGGAATTAATATAGAAAAAAATAGCTCTATTGTAAAAAAATATATATATATAAAAATATGTATGAAAACTCATGTAACAAAAAATCACATGCGTAAAAATTAAGCAAAAAAAATGGGGGAAAAAAGATACTTGAATAAATACGTCAAGTAAAAAAATAACCTAAAAGATATATAGACTGAAAATAAGACATAATATAGACTGAAAATAAGACATAATATAGACTGAAAATAAGACATAATATAGACTGAAAATAAGGCATAATATAGACTGAAAATAAGGCATAATATAGACTGAAAATAATTATATAGACTGAAAATAAGACATAATATAGACTGAAAATAAGACATAATATAGACTGAAAATAAGACATAATATAGACTGAAAATAAGACATAATATAGACTGAAAATAAGGCATAATATAGACTGAAAATAAGCATAATATAGACTGAAAATAAGAATAATATAGACTGAAAATAAGAAAATATAGATGAAATAAGGCATAATATATGAAAATGACATAATATAGACTGAAAATAAGGCATAATATAGACTGAAAATAAGACATAATATAGACTGAAAATAAGGCATAATATAGACTGAAAATAAGGCATAATATAGACTGAAAATAAGGCATAATATAGACTGAAAATAAGACATAATATAGACTGAAAATAAGACATAATATAGACTGAAATAAGACATAATATAGACTGAAAATAAGGCATAATATAGACTGAAAATAAGACATAATATAGACTGAAAATAAGACATAATATAGACTGAAAATAAGGCATAATATAGACTGAAAATAAGGCATAATATAGACTGAAAATAAGACATAATATAGACTGAAAATAAGGCATAATATAGACTGAAAATAAGGCATAATATAGACTGAAAAAGACATAATATAGACTGAAAATAAGGCATAATATAGACTGAAAATAAGACTCAATGAGGTGAAGACAACATGAAGGACCTCTAGGGACGAGAATTTATGTAATGAGGAGAAAAGTTGTGTATTTGTGTACTGGTGCAGAAGGGACTGTAGGAGGAGGAGCAGCAGGAGGGGGAGAGGAGCAGGAGGAGGAGGAGCAGGAGTAGTAGGAGGAAGAGGAGTAGGAGGAGGAGCAGCAGGAGGAGTAGGAGAGGAGGAGGGGCAGTAGGAGAGGCAGGAGGGGGAGAGGAGCAGGAGGAGGAGCAGAGTAGTAGGAGGAAGAGGAGTAGGAGGAGGAGCAGCAGGAGGGGGGAGTAGGAGGAGGGGCAGTAGGAGGAGGAGCAGCAGGAGGGGGAGTAGGAGCAGGAGGAGGAGGAGCAGGAGATAGTAGGGGAAGAGGAGTAGGAGGAGGAGCAGCAGGAGGGGAGTAGGAGGAGGAGGAGGAGGAGGGGAGAGAGGAGAGTAGGCGGGAGGAGGAAGCAGGAGCAGTAGGAGGAAGAGGAGTAGGAGGAGGAGCAGCAGGAGGGGGGAGTAGGAGGAGGAGGGGAGAGGAGGGAGTAGGAGCAGGAGGAGGAGGAGCAGGAGTAGTAGGAGGAAGAGGAGCAGGAGGAGGCAGGAGGGGAGTAGGAGGAGGAGGCAGGGAGGAGGAGCAGCAGGAGGGGAGTAGGAGGAGGAGCAGGAGTAGTAGGAGAAAGAGAGGAGGAGGAGCAGCAGGAGGGGAGTAGGAGCAGGAGGAGGGGCAGTAGGAGGAGGAGCAGCAGGAGGGGAGTAGGAGCAGGAGGAGGAGGAGCAGGAGTAGGAGGAGGAGGAGGAGGGAGGAGGAGCAGCAGGAGGGGAGTAGGAGCAGGAGGAGGGGAGGAGGAGGAGCAGCAGAGGGGGGAGTAGAGGAGGAGCAGGGGAGGAGGAGAGGAGGAGGAGCAGCAGGAGGGGGAGGAGCAGGAGGAGGGGCAGTAGGAGGAGGAGCAGCAGGAGGGGAGTAGGAGGAGGAGGAGAGCAGGAGGAGTAGGAAGAAGGGGTTGGAGGAGGAAGGGGAATAGGGAAGAAGAGGTTGCAGGAGGAGGAAGAGAAGGAGTAGGAGAGCAGCAGGAGAGAATGAGGAGGAGAAATTGGAGAGGAAGATGAGGAGGAAGCGGTAGTGAAACAGGAAGATGGCCAAGAGGATGTAGGACGGTTAGGTGGGGTGGATGGGTGTGGGTAGCAAGGTGGATGGGGTGGGTGTGGATCGTAGGTTGGGTGGGGTGGTGTCGCAGGTTGGGTGGGTGTGTGCAGGTTGGGGGTGTGGGTCGCAGGTTGGGTGGGTGTGGGTCGCAGGTTGGGGGTAGGTGTGGCTAGCAAGGTGGATGGCGGTGGGTGTGGACTGGGTGGGTGTGGTTGGTGGGTGGGTGGGTGTGTGGGTTGCAGGATGTGGTCAGTTTCCGCTCAGGTGGCTTCCTCGTGCTGTGATACGGTTTGATTAAGGCAGAGGAGGAGGAGGAACAGGAAGATAATGAGGAGGAGGAGGGGGAGAGGCACGTGGATAATGTTAGGGTTTAGTGTGGAGGAAGAAGAGGAAGGAGGAGGAGGAGGAAGAAGGGAGGAGGAGAGGAAGAGGAAGAAGGGAGGAGGAGGAAGAGAAGATAAAGGAGATGACTAACAAATAACAGCAACAACAGTAACGGCAACAACAGTACAGCAGCTATAGGGAGCGTGGGTCCTTAACAGCGTGTTTATACAATGTCTTTGTCGTCGCAAGAAGAGAGAGAATTGGCTGTGTGTGTGTGTGTGTGTGTGTGTGTGTGTGTGTGTGTGTGTGTGTGTGTGTGTGTGTGTGTGTGTGTGTGTTGCGTTTATTACATAGACCAATTGCCGCCTTTAAACCCCCGCTGTATAAGATCAAGGCACATCCTCTTTTTTTCTGTTATATTGTTCTGGTTCTAGCCTATTGTATTATCTTGTTCCTCTTTTCTACTGTATTGTCCTGGTTCCTCTACCCTACTGTATTGTCCTGGTTCCCCTACCCTACTGTATTGTCCTGGTCTCTCTCCCCTCACCATGTTGTTATTGTCGTACCACCTCTACTCCTTCCCTGCGGTGTTGTCAAGATTTACAGCTCCTCTCCTCCCCTTCCAACGCCATATTGCCTTGCCATTCTTGCTGCCGTAACTACCTTGGTCGACAACGTGGGGGTAACAACGGTAGCGGTCGTGGTCGTGTGTGTGTGTTTAGGTCGTTCCTGTCTGTGTACTGGTCGTTTCTGTCTGTCTGTGTAGTGGTCGTCCCTGTCTGTAGGAGGTCTGTCTGTGTAGTGGTCGTCTCTGTCTGTAGGTCTGTCTGTGTAGGTCGTCCCTGTCTGTTGGGGTCTGTCTGTGTAGTGGTCGTCCCTGTCTGTAGGGGGTGCGTGGTGGTGGGTCTTGGCTGGGGTCGTTTCTGGTGAAGGGGTGACCTCCACGATAGTGTAATGCTGCAGGCTGCTGCTACTGCTGTACATGATTACTTTTCTGCGTTAGAGTGAGGTTGCACTATAGAAGTCCTTGTATACAGTGATTGTCTGCTGCTACTGTGCACATCACTCTGCTGCGGTAGTCTGTTGTTTCAGAGCAGAAAACCTACATTGCTGCGGTGGTCTGCTTGTGGTGGTGGTGGTGGTGTAGAGACCACACATCCTGTGTTTCGGAAGGTGTGTGTGTGTGTGTGTGTGGCCGGCCGTGTCTGTGTGGCCGTCAGTGTCTGTGTGGCCGTGTCTGTGGCCGTCAGTGTCTGTGTGGCCGGCCGTGTCTGTGTGGCCGGCCGTGTCTGTGTGGCCGTCAGTGTCTGTGTGGCCGTCCGTGTCTGTGTGGCCGTGCGGTTTACCTGGTCTAGGGGAGCACATTTCTGTTTACGACCCGACCAGATCACTTTGTCCATTCAATCGTACACGCTTCCATTCACCTGTATCCGCTGTCGACCTCACCCACCGCGTTTACGGCCTGGTCACTCCGTTCCGCCTCGATTTCCAACCTGGGAACAGAGAAATACAGGGCGCGATGCTGTTTTGTTTACACGTTCCCTCCCTGTGATCTGTTGACGATGTGGGACGCAGGACTAACATTAATCCACCTGAGAGCCTCGCCGTCTGTTTATTACTGTCAACACGACTATCTGGATTCTTAGGTTGTATGTGTTGTGCTATTATTTCTGACTCGTAACTCAATAGTAGGTCGTAGATATAGATGTTTTGTGTGTGTGTGTGTGTGTGTGTGTGTGTGTGTGTGTGTGTGTGTGTGTGTGTGTGTGTGTGTGTGTGTGTGTGTGTGTGTGTGTGTGTGTGTGTGTGTGTGTGTGTGTCCATAAGTTAAAGTTTGAAGTATCTACCTATAGTTGTTGTCATGACTGTTGACTGTAGTGGTGTGGGGAGAAGGCACAGGTAACCAGGTAGTGTGAGAAGGCACAGGTAACCAGGTAGTGGGGAAGACAGAAACCAGGTTGTGTGGGGAAGACACAGGAAACGCAGTGTGGAGAACAGGGTAACCAGGTGTCTTACTAGTGACCTGGCAGGGAGTGAAGGAAGGGGGAGAGGGACGGGAGGAGAGTTAAGCATTACGGTAGATATAAGAAGTTGTCAAGGTTCTTCCTCAGTAACTCAGGACAGGACCCGAGCGGGAGGGGTGGGGAGGGAGGTGATGGCGGGGGAGAGGTGAGAGAGACAGAAAGTAGTCGGCAGGTTTTTTTCTTTCTTTTTTTTTTAATGAATTTCGACTTTTTATTTTCCTTCTTGAGTTGGTAGCGTTTGTTGTATCGTCACTGTATTGTTGTATCGTCATCACCTCCCTCCTCCCTCAATGACTAAACGTATCTGCAGGTAAACTAATGACGGTGCAGGAGGGAGATTAAGAACACCTTCAGGTACTCGAGAGAAGGAAATGTTTACTTTTATCTTCGTTGCTTGTGTTAATTATTTACCGACAGCTACATACGATACCTGAACGTGGACAGGTGTGCTAATGGGAAGGAGGGAAGACAGGTAGACGAGCATTGTGTGTGTGTGCGTGTGTGTGCGTGCGGGTAGTGTTTAGGGGTCTTGTTGTTGTGGTCCCGTGTGAATCAACTGGTAGATGATGTTGTTCAGGTCACACACACACACACACACACACGTGGTATAACCCGCTTGGTACGTCAGCTTTACCACCAAGGTTCCGGTCTCTCGTGGCTCGTGTTTCAGTAGAGGATTAATTCTAACTTGTTTTGTTTCCCAGTCTTGACAATCGATATGAGACCATCACTCATACACAACAACAAAAAATGACGACGTGGTTAGTTAGTGTGAGTGAACTTGAATCACCTGAAGATTAGACAACCCCACCTTATTTCACCTGTTGATTAACCACCGTGACATTAACTTAACCAAACTTAACTAACCTAACCTAACACCCCAGGTAGCAATAGGGTGTTTGATCATCAGGTGACTCGAGGCGCCTACAAACTTGAAATGATCCGTGAAATGTTTATCATTCCAAACCAAACGACCCAATTCAACCTTAATTTTTTCCAAACAATTTATAAAATAATTCTTCTTTAATAGTTTATGATCAGGTATAACACTCTAACATTATCATCACCTGTACGAGTAATTACGAAGATAAGATATACAGATGAATGAAGATAAATTTGTGCTCGTTGGTGTAAAGATCAAACGAAGGAGTAATTAAAAGAATACAATAATAAAGAAGAGAATTACAGTCAAGAGGAGAACTGTGGGACGTCTCCTCTGGCCCAGACATCTTACAGGACACCACACTCGAGGTCGCCCTCCCTCACGTCCCACCACCGCAGGACTTTATGACATAACACCAGGAGACGAAGGGACTTTGGGGACCTTCTGTCTGTCTCTTGGCCTGGAATTTCTGTACTCTCTGGCTGACGGGTCTTGACGTTTCTGTCCATGTTGTAGCTGACGCCTCTTGAAGCTGACACTGGAAGTTTTTCTCCACGGTAAGCTCATGACGTCCTCTCAAGCTTTCAGCCTCTCTGACGGTCACTGAACCTTAGTCAGAGCTCTATTGCTGACGCCCACTACATCTATAGTACCTGCTACTGACGCCCACTACATCTATAGTACCTGCTACTGACGCCCACTACATCTATAGTACCTGCTACTGACGCCCACTACATCTATAGTACCTGCTACTGACGCCCATCATCTACCTGTTATTGACGCCCACTGCATCTACAGTACCTGTTACTGACGCCCACTGCATTTACAGTACCTGCTACTGACGCCCACAAATATCTACAGTACCTGTTATTGACGCCCACAACATCTACAGTACCTGTTATTGACGCCCACTGCATCTGTGAGCGCCTCCTACTAACACCCACTACAGTACATCTACAAACCTACTTTTAACTGCTGGGTGTACTTCCTAGTGAAGATTTATCGCCAGCTCCAGGCGCCACTAAAGTTGATCTGGTAGCGGCCACGTGAGGACGACCCCCAACACAGGTGAGCCACCCACGCCCCCTCCGCTGACTCAGTTCCTTCTCAGGTGACGTGTCTACTGCTCGCTCGCGCGCGCTTGTGTGTGTGTGTGTGTGTGTGTGTGTGTGTGTGTGTGTGTGTGTGTACACAACATATGTGAGGAGTATAATACCTTAATCCTTAGTAGTGTTTATTTCCTGTTTTTATTCTTAAATCTCTGTACCTGTATTGATGCCTGTACTGTACCTGTATCTCAGAGTAGTTTCACTCACTAAGTCTTAGTCAGCTCCTCCGTTCACGACCCCGAGATTCAGACTTGTGAAGCCGAAGCATTTATGGACAGAATAATGTCTACTGCTTCGGGTTCACGAGTCTGAATCTTGGGGATCGTGGTTCAGGAGGAGAAGGAAGGACCTTAGTTGATGCCTGTACTGTACCTGTATTGATGCCTGTACTGTACCTGTATTGATAATGTCTATATTGTACCTGTACCTGCATTGATGCCTATACTGTATCTGTATTGATGCCTATACTGTACCTGTACCTTTGCATTCTGTGTGCATAAGACCATGTGATAGTACTGTAGTCCATTTCATTGATCCCTCGTTATATTTGTCTACTGTAATCCTTTTGTTAACCTTCACCCGCGTCTGTATTTTGGCGTTTCTATTCTAATTATTGATGCGAAATTAAAAAGATCTCCAGCCTGGGTAGAAGGCGAGCAAACGTTCCTCTGACGAAGCTTCACTATCCATGATGGGGAGGAGAGAACGCCAGACGCTGTTGTTTGGTGTGTTGGCGCTGTGTCTCTGCCATCTCACGAGAACGCACCAAGCTGGCCCACCTAATCTATACGTCACGAGGATGGCGGGTAAAATGTCGCCAAAAGTATACAGAGACTCTACCATATACCGTCCTCCTGACCCTGGTGTGTGACGCGTAAACATACAGGGTGACCCAAAAGTTTGTGTTTGTAAATATAGACGAGGAGTGAAACCTGAAACCACGTTCCGTACGCCAGTGTGGGAGGTGTGGGAGGTGAGGTAATTTGGAACGTTTGTTGAAATAAAAGTAAATATTGAATAGTTTCCTCTTAAGTGGTCTAAGTCCCTCAACTCGATGCCATAAGAGGCACTTGGGTGTCCTTATTGAGGGCCACAGTTGTGGGGATCAGTGACTCAGCTGTTGTGTTTGGTTGTTGGTTATTGTGGTTGTGTTGGTTAAAGATGATGAAAATAATAACATAAAAATAACAACAACTACTGCCACCATTACTATTACAACCACTCCTATAAATACTACAACTGAAGATTTATTGGTAATAGTAGTGACAGTAGTAGTAGTGGTAGTAATAATAATATTGGTATTAATAATATAAAGAGTAGCAGTAGTAGTTAGTGGTGGTGGTGGTTGTTGTTTTTATTGTTGTTGTTGACGCCACAAGATTGAATTAATAGCAAATGATCATAAGAACCTTTCAGAAGACCCGCACTTTTCCTGTCTACTACCCACACACACACACACACACACACACACACACACACACACACCACACCACACACACACACACACACACACACACACACACTCACTCACACACACACACACACACACACACACACACACCACTCAACACACACACACACACACACACACACACACACACACACACACACACACACACAAGAGAAGGAGGGTGCGTGTCGAGGAATAGAAAATTGTTGAAGGCAAATGACTGCTGGTTCCTGGGGGTGGGTGAGGAGGTCCAGCCTGGTGTGTGGTGGGTGAGGAGGGTCTAGCCTGGTGTGTGGTGGGGAGGGAGGCCCAGTCTGGTGTGTGTGGTGGGGGGAGGGAGGTCTAGCCTGGTGTGTGTGGTGGGGTGAGGAGGGTCTAGTCTGGTGTGGTGGGGGAGGGAGGGTCTAGTCTGGTGTGGTGGGGTGAGGGAGGTCTAGCCTGGTGTGTGGTAGGAGGGTCTAGCCTGGTGTGTGGTGGGGAGGGAGGGTCTAGTCTGGTGTGTGTGGTGGGGGAGGGAGGGTCTAGCCTGGTGTGTGGTGGGGGAGGGAGGGTCTAGTCTGGTGTGTGGTGGGGAGGGAGGGTCTAGCCTGGTGTGTGGTGGGGGGTGAGGGAGGGTCTAGCCTGGTGTGTGGTGGTGAGGGAGAGGTCTGGTCTGGTGTGTGGTGGGGGAGGGAGGGTCTAGTCTGGTGTGTGGTAGGGGTGAGGGAGAGTCTAGTCTGGTGTGGTAGGGGAGTGAGGTCTAGCCTGGGTGTGGTGGGGTGAGGGAGAGTCTAGTCTGGTGTGTGGTGGTGAGGGAGGGTCTAGTCTGGTGTGTGGTAGGGGTGAGGGAGAGTCTAGTCTGGTGTGTGGGTGGGGTGAGGGAGGGTCTAGTCTGGTGTGTGGTGGGGGAGGGAGGGTCTAGCCTGGTGTGTGGTGGGGAGGGAGGGTCTAGCCTGGTGTGTGGTGGGGTGAGGGAGGGTCTAGCCTGGTGTGTGGTGGGGTGAGGGAGGGTCTAGCCTGGTGTGTGGTGGGGAGGGAGGGTCTAGCCTGGGTGTGGTGGGGGTGAGGGAGGGTCTAGCCTGGTGTGTGGTGGGGTGAGGGAGGGTCTAGCCTGTGTGTGTAGGGGTGAGGAGAGTCTAGTCTGTGTGGTGGGGAGGGAGGGTCTAGTCTGGTGTGTGGTGGGGTGAGGGAGGTCTAGTCTGGTGTGTGTGGTAGGGGTGAGGGAGGGTCTAGTCTGGTGTGTGTGGTGGGGTGAGGAGGGTCTAGCCTGGTGTGTGTGGTAGGTGAGGAGGGCTCCAGCCTGGTGTGTGGTGGGGGTGAGGGAGGGTCTAGCCTGGTGTGTGTGGTGGGTGAGGGAGGGTCTAGTCTGGTGTGTGTGGTGGGGGGTGAGGAGGGTCCAGCCTGGTGTGGTGGGGGTGGAGGAGGGTCTAGTCTGGTGTGTGTGGTGGGGGAGGGAGGGTCTAGTCTGGTGTGTGGTGGGGTGAGGGAGGTCTAGTCTGGTGTGTGGTGGGGTGAGGAGGGTCTAGTCTGGTGTGTGTGGTGGGGTGAGGGAGGGTCTAGCCTGGTGTGTGGGGGTGAGGGAGGGTCTAGCCTGGTGTGTGGGTGGGGGGAGGAGGTCTAGCCTGGTGTGTGGTGGGGGGAGGGAGGGTCGCCTGTGTGTGGTGGGGGAGGAGGGTTCAGCCTGGTGTGTGTGTGGGGAGGAGGGGTCTAGCTGGTGTGTGTGGTGGGGGGGAGGAGGGTCTAGCCGTGTGTGGTGGGGGTGAGGGAGGGTCTAGCCTGGTGTGTGTGGTGGGGGTGAGGGAGGGCTCTGGTGTGGTGGGGGGAGGGAGGGTCTAGGTCTGGTGTGTGGGTGGGGAGGAGGGTCTAGCCTGGTGTGTGGTGGGGAGGGAGGTCTAGCCTGGTGTGTGGTGGGGTGAGGAGGGTCCAGCTCTGGTGTGTGGTGGTGGTGGGAGGGTCTAGCCTGGTGTGGTGGTGGGGAGGGAGGGTCTAGCCTGGTGTGGTGGGGGAGGGAGGGTCTAGCCTGTGTGTGGTGGGGGGAGGGAGGGTCTAGCCTGTGTGTGGTGGGGGAGGGAGGGTCTAGGCTGGTGTGTGGTGGGGAGTGGCCTAGTCTGTGTGTGGTGGGGAGGGAGGGCCCAGCCTGGTGTGTGGTGGGGGTGAGGGAGGGTCTAGTCTGGTGGTGGGGTGAGGGAGGGTCTGTCTGGTGTGTGGTGGGTGAGGAGGGTCTAGTCTGGTGTGTGGGGGTGAGGGAGGGTCTAGCTGGTGTGTGTGTGGTGGGGTGAGGGAGGGTCTAGTCTGGTGTGTGTGGTGGGGGAGGGAGGGTCTAGCCTGGTGTGTGTGGTAGGGGTGAGGGGAGGGTCTAGTCTGGTGTGGGGGGGGGAGGGAGGGCCTAGCCTGGTGTGTGGTGGGGTGAGGGAGGGTCCAGCCTGGTGTGTGGTGGGGTGAGGGAGGGTCTAGTCTGGTGTGTGGGGGTGAGGAGGTCTAGTCTGGTGTGTGTGGTGGGGGGTGAGGGAGGTCTAGCCTGGTGTGTGGTAGGGGTGAGGGAGGGTCTAGCCTGTGTGTGGTGGGGGTGAGGGAGGTCAGTCTGGTGTGTGGTGGAGGGAGGGTCTAGCCTGTGTGTGGTGGAGGGAGGTCAGCCTGGTGTGTGGTGGGGGAGGAGGGTCTAGCCTGGTGTGTGGTGGGGGAGGAGGGTCTAGCCTGGTGTGTGGTGGGAGGAGGGTCTAGCCTGGTGTGGTGGTGAGGGGGTCTAGTCTGGTGTGTGGTGGGGTGAGGGAGGGTCTAGTCTGGTGTGTGGTGGGGTGAGGAGGGTCTAGTCTGGGTGTGGTGGGGTGAGGGAGTGGCTCCCTTGGTGTGTGGTGGGGGAGGAGGGTCTAGTCTGTGTGTGGTGGGGAGGGAGGGTCTAGGTCTGGTGTGGTGGGGAGGGAGGGTCTAGCCTGGTGTGTGGTGGGTGAGGGAGGGTCTAGTCTGGTGTGTGGTGGGGGGAGGGAGGGTCTAGCCTGGTGTGTGGTAGGGGTGAGGGGAGGCCTAGTCTGGTGTGGGGGGGGGGGGTGGTGGGTGAGGGAGGGTCTAGTCTGGTGTGTGGTGGGGAGGGGAGGGTCTAGCCTGGTGTGTGGTGTGAGGGAGGTCTAGTCTGTGTGTAGGGGTGAGGGAGGGTCTAGCCTGGTGTGTGTGGTGGGGTGAGGGAGGTCTGTCTGGTGTGTGGTGGGGGGGAGGGTCTAGCCTGGTGTGTGTGGGGGTGAGGGGAGGGTCTAGCCTGTGTGTGGTGGGGTGAGGGTCTAGTCTGTGTGTGTGGTGGTGAGGGAGGGTCTAGCCTGGTGTGTGGTGGGGGTGAGGGGGAGGGTCTAGTCTGGTGTGTGGTGGGGTGAGGGAGTGCCCACCTGTGTGTGTGGTGGGGGTGAGGGAGGTCAGCCTGGTGTGTGGTAGGGGTGAGGGAGGGTCTAGCCTGGTGTGTGGTGGGTGGGGGGTGAGGAGTGGCTAGCCTGGTGTGTGGGTAGGGGTGAGGAGGTCTGAGCCTGGTGTGTGGTGGGTGAGGGAGGGTCAGCCTGGTGTGTGGTGGGGTGAGGGAGGGCCTAGCCTGGTGTGTGTGGTGGGGTGAGGAGTGGCCTAGCCTGGTGTGGTGGGTGAGGAGGGTCCAGTCTGGTGTGTGGTGGGGTGGGGAGTGGTCAGCCTGGGTGTGGTGGGGTGAGGAGGGTCTAGCCTGGTGTGTGTAGGGTGAGGAGAGCTAGCTGGTGTGTGTGTAGGGAGGGTCTAGCCTGGTGTGTGTGTGGGGTGAGGGAGCCTAGCTGGGGTGGGAGTGGTCAGTCTGGTGTGTGGTGGGGTGAGGAGAGCCTGCCTGTGTGTGGGGAGGAGGGGTCAGCCTGGTGTGTAGGAGGAGAGTCTAGCCTGGTGTGTGTGGGTGAGAGGGTTCAGCCTGGTGTGTGGTGGGGGTGAGGGGAGGTTTGCCTGGTGTGTGTGGGGGTGAGGGAGGGTCAGTCTGGTGTGGGGGTGAGGAGGCTAGCCTGGTGGGGGGTGGGGAGGTCTAGCCTGGTGTGGTGGGGTGAGGAGGTTCAGCCTGGTGTGTGGTGGGGTGAGGAGTGGCTCAGCCTGGTGGTAGGGGTGAGGAGGCTCAGCCTGGTGTGTGTGGTGGGGGTGAGGAGTGGCTCAGCCTGGTGGTGGGGGTGAGGTGAGTCTGGGTGTGTGGTGGGGAGGAGGGTCTAGCCTGGTGTGTGTAGGGTGAGGGCTAGTCTGGTGTGGTGTGTGAGGGGTGGGGTGAGGGAGGTCAGCGTGTGTGGTGGGGTGAGGAGGTGTGGAGGGGTTAGCCTGGTGTGGTGGGGTGGGAGGCTCAGTCTGTGTGGTGGGGGTGAGGGAGGGTTTGCCTGGTGTGTGGTAGGGGTGAGGGAGGGCTCAGCCTGGTGTGTGGGGTGAGGAGGTGAGTCTGGTGTGTGTGGTGGGGTGAGGGAGGTTCAGTCTGGTGTGTGTGGTGGGGGTGAGGGGAGGCTCAGCCTGGTGTGTGGTGGGGTGAGGAGGTTGCCTGTGTGTGGTGGGGAGGAGGCTCAGCTCGGTGTGGTGGGTGAGGGAGGGTCTAGCCTGGTGTGTGGTGGGGAGGAGGGTCTAGCCTGGTGTGTGGTAGGGTGAGGAGGGCTCAGTCTGGTGTGTGGTGGGTGAGGGGAGGCTCAGTCTGGTGTGTGGTGGGTGAGGGAGGGCTCAGCCTGGTGTGTGGTGGGGGGAGGGAGTGGCTCAGCCTGGTGTGTGGTGGGTGAGGGAGGGCCTAGTGGTGGTGGGGGAGGGAGGTCAGCCTGGTGTGTGGGTGGGGGAGGAGGTTTCAGCCTGGTGTGTGGTGGGGAGGAGGGCCTAGCCTGGTGTGTGGGGTGAGGAGGGCTAGCCTGGTGTGTGGTGGGGGAGGGAGGGTCAGGCCTGGTGTGTGGTGGGGTGAGGGAGGGTCTAGCCTGGTGTGTGGTGGGGTGAGGGAGGTCTCAGCCTGGTGTGTGTGGTGGGGGTGAGGGTGGCTAGTCTGGTGGTGGGGGTGAGGGAGGGCTGCCTGGTGGTGGAGGGTTTAGCCTGGTGTGTGGTAGGGTGAGGGAGTGGCTCAGCCTGGTGTGTGTGTGGTGGGGGGAGGGAGGGTCTAGCCTGGTGTGTGCAGGGGGGTGGTCTGGGTGGGGGTGAGGGAGGTCTAGCCTGGTGTGTGGTGGGGGAGGGAGGGCTCAGCCTGGTGTGTGGTAGGGTGAGGGGAGGTCTAGCCTGGTGTGTGGTGGGGGGAGGAGGGTCTAGCCTGGTGTGTGTGGTGGGGAGGAGTGGCTCAGCCTGGTGTGTGGTGGGGAGGAGGGCCTAGCCTGGTGTGTGGGGGTGAGGAGGGCTAGTCTGGTGTGTGGGGGTGAGGGGAGGGCTCAGCCTGGTGTGTGGGGGGAGGGAGGGTCTAGCCTGGTGTGTGGTAGGGGTGAGGGAGGGCCTAGCCTGGTGTGTGGTGGGGGTGAGGGGAGGCTCAGCCTGGTGTGTGGTGGGGAGGGAGTGGCTCAGCCTGTGTGTGGTGGGGGGAAGGGAGGGTCTAGCCTGGTGTGTGGTGGGGGTGGAGGGAGGGTCTAGCCTGGGGGTGGGAGGGCCGCCTGGTGTGTGGTGGGAGGAGTGGGCAGTGGTGGAGAGGAGGGTCTAGCCTGGTGTGTGTGGTGGGGGAGGGAGGGTCTAGGCCTGGTGTGTGTGGTGGGGTGAGGAGGCTCAGCCTGGTGTGTGTGGGTGGGGAGGAGGCCTAGTCTGTGTGGTGGGGGGTGAGGGAGGCTCAGGCCTGGTGTGTGGTGGGGAGGGAGGCTCAGGCCTGGTGTGTGGTGGGGGAGGAGTGGCTCAGCCTGGTGTGTGGTGGGGGTGGGGAGGGCTCAGTCTGTGGTGGGGGTGGGGAGGAGGCTCAGCCTGTGTGGTGGGGAGGGAGGCTCAGCCTGGTGTGGTGGGGGTGAGGGAGGTCTAGGGCCTGGTGGGGGAGGAGGGTTTGCCTGGTGTGGTGGGGTGAGGAGTGGCTCAGCCTGGTGTGTGGTGGGGTGAGGGAGTGGCTCAGCCTGGTGTGGTAGGTGAGGGAGTGGCTCAGCCTGGTGTGGTGGGGTGAGGGAGGCCCAGCCTGGTGTGGTGGGGGGAGGGAGGGTCTCAGCCTGGTGTGTGGTGGGGGAGGGATGTCTCAGTGTGTGGTGGGTGAGGAGGGCCAGTGTGGTGGTGGGTGAGGGAGGGTTCAGCCTGGTGTGTGTGTGGTGGGGTGGGGAGGAGTGGCTCAGCCTGTGTGGTGGGGTGAGGGAGTGGCTCAGCCTGGTGTGTGGTGGGGGAGGGAGGCTCAGCCTGGTGTGTGGTGGGGTGAGGAGGTCCAGCCTGGTGTGTGTGGTGGGGGAGGGAGGCTCAGCCTGGTGTGTGGTGGGGTGAGGAGTGGCTCAGCCTGGTGTGGTGGGGTGAGGAGGCTCAGCCTGGTGTGTGGTAGGGGTGAGGGGAGGGCTCAGCCTGTGTGTGGTGGGGTGAGGAGGCTCAGCCTGGTGTGTGGTAGGGGGGGAGGGCTCAGCCTGGTGTGTGGTAGGGGTGAGGGAGGGTTCAGCCTGGTGGTAGGGGTGAGGGGAGGTCTAGCCTGGTGTGTGTGGTGGGGTGAGGAGGGTCTAGCCTGGTGGTGGTGGGGTGAGGAGGGCTCAGCCTGGTGTGTGTGGGTGGGGGTGAGGGAGGGTTCAGCCTGGTGTGTGGTGGGGTGAGGAGTGGCTCAGCCTGGTGTGTGTGGGTAGGGGTGAGGAGTGGCTCAGCCTGGTGTGGTAGGTGAGGGAGGCTCAGCCTGTGGGGGTAGGGAGGAGTGTGGGTAGGGGTGAGGAGGTCAGCCTGGTGTGGTAGTAGGGAGAGTTCAGCTGGTGTGGGTGAGGAGTGGCCCAGCCTGGTGGTGGGTGAGGAGGCCTAGCCTGTGTGGTGAGAGGGTTCAGCTGGTGTGGGGGGTGAGGAGTGGCCTAGCTGGTGTGTGTGGTAGGGGTGAGGGAGGTCTGCCTGGTGTGTGGTAGGGGTGAGGGAGTGGCTCAGCCTGGTGTGTGTGGGGAGGGAGGGCCAGCCTGGTGTTGGTGGTGGGGTGAGGAGGGTCTAGTCTGGTGTGTGTGGTAGGGTGAGGAGGCTAGTCTGGTGTGGTGGGGGTGAGGGGTGGTCTACCTGGTGTGTGGTAGGGTGAGGAGGGCTAGCCTGGTGTGTGGTGGGGTGAGGAGGGTTTGCCTGGTGTGTGTGGGGGAGGGGAGGGGCTCAGCCTGGTGTGTGGTAGGTGAGGAGGCTCAGCCTGGTGTGGTAGGGTGAGGAGGGTCTAGCTGGTGTGTGGTGGGGGTGAGGGAGTGGCTCAGCCTGGTGTGTGGTAGGGGTGAGGGAGGGCTCAGCCTGGGTGTGTGGTAGGGGTGAGGGGAGTGGCTAGCCTGGTGTGTGGTAGGGGTGAGGAGGGCCTAGTCTGGTGTGTGGTAGGGGTGAGGGGAGGGTCTATCTGGTGTGTGGTGGGGGTGAGGAGGGTTCAGCCTGGTGTGTGTGGTTGGGGGTAACTGTTGCGGCCTTGTGGGTGATTTTGGGAGGTTATGTGGTTGGTTAGGTGCGTGTGTGTGTGTGCTGCTTGCCTGTCTGTACCCCCTCCTTCACCCCACTATTCACCTCACACCTCCAACACCCTACTATGTCCGGTCTGTTATTGTCTAACATTGCGTTTTTGTGCTTACCTGTGTTTCGTTATTGTTTTTTCTATCTGTTTTTAGAGTTTTGAACTGAGGAGGTCAACTGGGGGAGGGGGGAGGTTGCCTGTTCTTTTTGTGGTTTTGCCTGCTCGTTCTTCCTGATATTTGTTTGTCTGGTTGACTGTTTGTTCGTGTGCTGAGTATTTTTCCATCTGCTCATCTGTTTATCTGCCTCTGACATTACCAGCCTGTTCGTCTGGATTACTGTCTCACCCGTGTATTCGTTCACCCGTGTATCTGCTCACCTGTGTATCCGCCCACCGTGTATTCATCTACCGTGTATCTGCTCATGGTCCTGTTTGCTTGTACTTCCACCTGAACATGTTGGCGGCGATGTGACATTTTAATACATTACCGACTATGGACCAGGGGAGAAGGGGTGATGCCTTTATAAAGTCGTGATTTGGACGATGGGATTGCACTACCTGGGTTTTGTGTTCTATCGGGGGTGTTAATCTAGTGAATGGAATCGCTGTTCTGTGGTTGTGGGTTGTATGTATGTATGTATGTATGTATGTATGTATGTATGTATGTATGTATGTATGTATGTATGTATGGTATGGTTGGTTGTATGTATGTAAAGTATCATCGTTGTTATTATTGGTCTCCTGTTGTTGAGGTGTAGTGTGTGTGTTCATGTGTGGTGTGGGGTGTGGTTGGGTGGGTGTGGGGTGTTCAAACAAACAAACAAACAAAACAATATGATAACAGTAAACTGTGAAGTGATTTAAACCATGGATGGGAGGGGGAAGAGGAGGGAGGCGGGGGGAGGGAGGGGCGAGGGGGGGGGAGGGGGGTGACCTGATGTATATAGAGTGTGTGTCGAATATGTTGGGAGAGGTGGATACAAGGGTGGGTAGATAGATAGAGACTGGATAGATAGAAAGACTGAAATATATAGACAAAGGTAGACTGGCAAGGGATGGTGAGAATGATAGACTGACAGACTGACAGAGACAGCTTAAAATGACAGAGGTACATAAAGGACAGAGAGACAGACAGATAAGAAGACGGAAACATGCAAACTGAGACAAAATAAAATAGATTGACACACACACATCATCACCATCACACACACACACACACATTAAGCAACAGGCAGACAGACAGACACAGTGACGAAAATCATAATAAACTAGACGAGAGGACCAGTAAAAGAGACAGGTGGTGTGAGTCAGACGGTATTGGCTCACTGTCCACTACCACCAGCTGCCCGTCCGTCTGTCTGTGTTTGTTGCTGCCACATATGGCAACACATAAAATGATTACTGGTTACTGCGATCATTGTATCTGGTGTGTGGGGGAGGTCATTGTGTGTACAGCTGTTGGGATGAGTGTAGTGTGTCGGTGGGGGAGGTGGGAGGTGGTGTCGGTGGGGGAGGTGGTGTGTCGGTGGGGGAGGTGTGTGTCGGTGGGGGAGGTGGTGGGTTGGTGGGGGGAGGTGGTGTGTCGGTGGGGGGAGGTGGTGTGTCGGTGGGGAGGTGGTGTGTCGGTGGGGAGGTGGTGTGTCGGTGTGGGGGAGGTGTGTGTGGTGAGGGAGGTGGTGTGTCGGTGGGGGAGAGGTGGTGTGGAGGGGAGGTGGTGTGTCGGTGGAGGGAGGTGTGTGTCGGTGGGGAGGTGGGGGGGGAGGTGGGTCGGTGGGGGGGAGGTGGTGTGTCGGTGGGGGAGGTGGTGTGTCGGTGGGGGGAGGTGGTGTGTCGGTGGGGGGAGGTGGTGTGTGGTGGGGAGGTGGTGTGTCGGTGGGGGAGGTGGTGTGGTGGGGGAGGTGGTGTGTGGGTGGGGGCTGGTGGTGTCACGTGAGGAAGAGCAGGGTAATAATATGCCTGTGTGTGTAGTATATATCATATTCTGTGATTTGTGTGTACCTGGTCATCTGGATAATGTATACACACACACACACACACATATATATATATATATATATATATATATATATATATATTATATAGATTAGCCCACCCGGGCACAGGTCAGTGACCCACATTAGGGCCTGGGGGGCGAAAATGTAATAATAATAATTCATATTAAATAAAATTTATAATAAAAAATACAAAATTAAAAATAAAATGATAATAATTCATAGTAAATAAAATTTATAATTCAAAAGACATAATAAATGAGGCAGAAAGTCAGATCAGCAACCTGGGACTTGGTCACTTTGGGATGCCATATGGCAGCAGGGTCTACTTAGACAACACATAAGGCTTCCAATATCTCATCACCATAACCAAAATCAGTACATTAATAAAGACTTTTATGTCTGTCTGTCTGTCTGTCTCCCCATCTATCTATCTGTGGTCGCCTGTCTGTATTTGTCTGTCTATCCCTCTTTGATCCTCTCTCTAATTATCTACGTCCGTCTATCGACCTTTTTTTCTATGTGGAGAATAACGTTAATTAATCCCACAGAGTAATCAATATCGCCTCCATAACCACTACCGGATGCTGGAGATCTCATCTTCCTCACTATTGATTTTAATCCAACATCCCTTGTTTTATCTGACGGACGCGGCGCTGTGTTGGGGACTGGACACGCTCACCTCATGTCAATGTCTGCTATATGACAACTCAAGGTTTACGAAATGGCGGCTGGTAATACTGGTCTCTAGGAATGTATTGTAAATTAAGCTAACTCACTAACGCAGGAGGGTTCATAACAAAAGGTATACAATATGGCAGTGGTAAAGGTTGGCTCTAACAAGAAAGAAAGCTGCACGTACTTGTGAAATAATGTTCACTGCCAGGCCTACCACCCACTGCGGTTACGCTCCTTAACGGGTATTTTGTGGGCTCGGAGCCAAGGGTAATCTGTGGTCTTATTGGAAATCCATTTTTCATTACCTGTTATTGGGTCAAGACGCACACTGTGGCACTGGCCCTGACCTACGGCCTCGGGTGGTCAGGTCATCATCAGTGAAGGTCAGGTCATCACAGGTTATCCTTTACAAAGAACACAGAAACGAAAGATAAAATATAAACATGGCTGAGCCAGGAGAGCCTGGATGCTCTGACATGCTACAGGGTTTTAAATCGGGTCAGAGAGTAAGTGGTGAGTGTATAAGATGACAGTTTCGGTCATCTTAGGTTGTGAGTGAGTCAGTGTTACTCACCCATCTCTAGTACCTGGGAGGGGACTCTCTTGTTCCCTTCACCCTCCCTCCACACACACACACACACACACACACACACACACACACACACACACACACACACACACACACCATCCGTGAAGGTCAGGTTCATTACTGTAAATGTTTATTACACATTGATGGTCTGGTTATGGGTTTCATATTGGAAAACGATGACACTTGTATGACGCTTGATGGTTGAGGGCAGGAGGAGGGGAAGGGGATGGAGGGCAGGAGGAGGTGTGGGAGGGGGAGGGAGGGCAGGGAGGAGGTGGAGGCAGGCGGGGATGGAGGGCGGAGGAGGTGGAGGCAGGTGAAGGGCAGGTGGGAGGGCAAGGGGGTGAAGGGCAGGCGGGGGTGAGGCAGGCGGGGGTGAAGGGCAGGAGGAGGTGGAGGGCAGGCGGTGAGGCAGGCGGGGGTGAAGGGCAGGCGGGGGTGAGGGTAGGCGGGGGTGAAGGGCAGGCGGGGGTGGAGGGCAGGCGGGGTGAAGGGCAGGCGGGGGTGAGCAGAAAGGAGGTGGTGGTAGCCGCGCTACTCCCCAGTATGTTAGAGTGTTGTGGAGGGAAAAGGAGAGTAATTGGAACGAGTGAAGGAGAGGACTGGGGGGGCAGGAGGAGGTGGAGGCAGGCGGGGGTGGAGGCAGGCGGGGGTGGAGGGCAGGCGGGGGTGTGGAGGCAGGCGGGGGGTGAAGGGCAGGCGGGGGTGGGGCAGGCGGGGGTGAAGGGCAGGCGGGGGGTGAAGGGCAGGCGGGGGTGGAGGGCAGGCGGGGGTGGAGGGCAGGCAGGGGTGAAGGGCAGGAGGAGGTGGAGGCAGGCGGGGGTGAAGGGCAGGCGGGGTGAAGGGGCAGGCGGGGGTGGAAGGCAAGAGGTGGTGGTGGCCGCCTTCCTCCCTGCTGTGTGTTGGAGGGTGTTGTGGGGAGGGAAAGGAAGGAGAGTAAATGGTGGAGATGAGGTGAAGGAGGGGGACTGGGGGGATATGACGAAGAAACAGGAAGAAGGAGTAAAACAAGGGAAAGACAGAAGAGAAAGGTAGAAGAGGAGCAGAAGGAAGGTGTGAGAAAGAGGAAGGGGTGAAGAGGAGAAAGGAGGGAGGCGAGGAGAGGAGGGAAGGGTGGTGAGGAGGAGAGCAAATGTGTGGGAGGGGGAGGAGGGGTAAGGAGGAAGATTATCCTTGAACTATGAGGAACAAACACTCATACTTTATAAATATTCCCTGAGTCACAGCCTTCACGACAAACACTCTCTCTCTCTCTCTCTCTCTCTCTCTCACTGTTGCGAGGAAGCCGCAGAGTCCGGTTCAGTGGCCGAGAGGGCGATGCAGGACCATCTGGCCGGCGGGTGAGCAAGTTTTCCGGGGTCCAGGGTGCTGCCAGGGGCCCTTGGTGGTGGTCCAGGGTGCTGCCAGGGGTTCTTGGTGGTGGTCCAGGGTGCTGCCAGGGGCCCTTGGTGGTGGTCAGGGTGCTGCCAGGGGCCTTGGTGGTGGTCCAGGGTGCTGCCAGGGGCCTTGGTGGTGGTCAGGGTGCTGCCAGGGGCGTGGTGGTCAGGGTGCTGCCAGGGGCGGTGGTGGTCAGGGTGCTGCCAGGGTTCTTGGTGGTGGTCCAGGGTGCTACCAGGGGCCCTTGGTGGACCAGGGTGCTGCCAGGGTTCTTGGTGGTGGTGGTCAGGGTGCTACCAGGGGCCCTTGGTGGATCAGGGTGCCAGGGCCCTTGGTGGTGGTCCAGGGTGCTGCAGGGGATCCTCGACCGTCGTCTTTACCGCTTAGAGCCTTAGACGACAAGTGACAGTCACGCTTTAGGGAACCATAAGAAAATACGGATCACACTAACCTAACCTAAGCCCCAGGTTAGGTTAGGGTGTTTAATCATCAGTTAACATAATCTTCAGATGATCCTTCAGTTAACCCAATGCCTGCCTCTCCTGACCTTGCTGATCCTGTTAATCGTGAGGGATGGATAAAGACTAACAGAGATACAAAGACAAATAAATAAAAACTGATAGATTAATACACAAACACATACAGTTTAATGGATAAAAGGGAGAGAGGCCAGGTAGGCGTATGTGTTTACCTGCAGAAGGCCAGGTAGGTGTATGTGTTTACCTGCAGAAGGCCAGGTAGGCGTATGTGTTTACCTGCAGAAGGCCAGGTAGGCGTATGTGTTTACCTGCAGAAGGCCAGGTAGGTGTTGCTGGTTCTCCCTCGACGTAAAAACCCGGCCGGGTCATAAACCTCTTCTGGCACCCTGTTGATAAACAAACCCGGGCCAGTCATGTGTTACTGCCACCACTACTGCTACCACTGCCACCACTACTGTCATCACTACCACCATTGACACTACTACCACCACCACTACGGCATGTCTACTGTCA